>NC_074674.1:737500-941762 GCF_029448725.1 Salvelinus fontinalis
GTATGTCTGTCTGTCTGTCTGTCTCTATCTCTATAAAGGGAGGGATTACAAACGGGATATTGAGTTACTGAACATGAGTGCAGATGAATGTTTTATGACATTCTCTTTAGCAGCTACAAGCGAGTGTTGAAGGGAGAGAGGAATGAGAGGAAGAAGCCACAGACACACGCCCAGCCGGTGATGGCTGCGCGGACGGTGACAAGCTGCCCGGCTGAATGTAACTACTGTGCTCAGCCAAGGGGAAAAAGGATCTGGAGGTAAACCAATTGTGTGACGGCACAGACAGTTCAGACTGTGAGAATGTGCCTGATGAGGCGTGATGTGGCCTTAATTACAATCTCATCAGGCAGCGGGATGGACGGCGTTGTCTGAACGCGATGATTGGACGGACCCACTTGTAGTGGGCAGATGTACTCAGGTGCATTCTGAGGAGGGCTGGACGGGCTGGCTTGGGGCCGATCAGGCTGAAGGAGGGCTTTTTGACTGATTAGGGAATCACTGAGCCGCAGAGTCCATGATCGTCTCTAACTCTCTCTCTCTCTCTCTCTCGCTCTGTTGCACTAGTTTACTCACACATCTGGTAGCAGGTGCATGCACAAGCTAGCACAAGTCACAAACAAATTATCAAAAACCTAGATGAAATATACAGTGGCTTGCAAAAGTATTCACCCCTGGGCATTTTTGGGGAGTTTGAATCATTTGATTTACAAAACATGCCTACCACTTTGAAGATGCAAAATATTTTTTATTGTAAAAAACAAGAAATAAGACAAAAAAACAGAACTTGACCGTGCTTAACTATTCCCCCCCACCCCCCTCCGAAGTTAATACTTTGTAGAGCCATCTTTTGCAGCAATTACAGCTGCAAGTCTCTTGGGGTATGTCTCTATAAGCTTGGCACATCTGCCCATTCTTCAAGGCAAAACTGCTCCAGCTCCTTCAAGTTGGAAAGGTTCCACTGGTGTACAGCAATCTTTAAGTCATACCACAGATTCTCAATTGAATTGAGGTCGGGGCTTTGACTAGGCCATTCCAAGACATTTAAATATTTCCCCTTAAACCACTTGAGTGTTGCTTTAGCAGTATGCTTAGGGTCATTGTCCTGCTGGAAGGTGAAACTCCATCCCAGTCTCAATCTCTGAAAGACTGAAAGGTTTCCCGCAAGAATTTCCCCGTATTTAGCGCCTTCCATCATTCCTTCATTCTGACCAGTTTCCCAGTCCCTGATGATGAAAAACATCCCCACAGCATGATGCTGCCACCACCGTGCTTCACTGTGGGGATGGTATTCTCGGGGTGAGAAGAGGTGTTGGGTTTGCGCCAGACATTGTGTTTTCCTTGATGGCCAACAAGTTAAATATTGACAAGAGTACCTTCTTCCATATGTTTGAAGAGTCTCCCATATGCCTTTTGGCAAACAGCAAACTTGTTTGCTTATTTTTTTCATTAAGCAATGGCTTTTTGTCTGGCCACTCTTCTGTAAAGCCCAGCTCTGTGGAGTGTACAGCTGGAAGTGGTCCTATGGGCAGGTACTCCAATCTCCGCTGTGGAGCTTTGCATCTCCTTCGGGGTTATATTTGGTCTCTTTGTTGCCTCTCTGATTAATGCTCTTCTTGCCTGGTCTGTGAGTTTTGGTGGGTGGCCCTCTTTGGCAGGTTTGTTGTGGTGCCATATTCTTTTCATTTTTTAATAATGGATTTAATGGTGCTCCGTGGGATGTTCAAAGTTTCTCATTTATTTATAACCCAACCCTGATCTGTACTTGTCCACAACTTTGTCCCTGACCTGTTTGGAGAGCTCCTTGGTCTTCATGGTGCCGCTTACTTGGTGGTGTCTCTTGCTTAGTGGTCTTGCAAAATCCGGGGCCTTTCAGAACAGGCGTATATATACTGAGGTCATGTGACAAATCATGTGACACTGAAATAAAGTCCACCTGTGTGCAATCTAACTAATTATGTGACTTCTGAAGGTAATTTGTTTCACCAGATCTTATTTAGAGGCATCATAGCAAAGGGTGTAAATGCGCCTACCACTTTTACATTTTTATTTTATTTTTTATTTGTTTAACAAGTAATTGTTTTTGTTTCACTTCACGAGTTTGGACTATTTTGTGTATGCCCATTACATGAAATCCAAATAAAAATCAATTTAAATTACAGGTTGTAATGCAACAAAATAGGACAAACGCCAAGGGCGGTGAATACCTTTGCAAGGCTCTGTACACACTTAGATACACATACCTACCCCATCTCTCTTTCTCTCCCTCTCTCTCTCTCTTGGCTGGGTAGTGTTTTTCAGAAAGGAAATCAGCAAGCTGGGACTTGGGCTCTATAATCGAGTTCTACCGCCCTCTCACATCGACTGCTGAGCCTGGATAATGTGGCCCTGCATGTCTGCCTGTCTGCCCGCCTGCCTGCCCGCCTTCCTGCCTATTTGTCCGTCATCATGCCTGTCTATCTGCCTGTCGCTTTGTCATAGCTGGTTGTGTTTCACTTTGTACAATGTGATTATGTGACCCTTTCACCAGTGACTGTACCACAACATACACACCAAGAGGGATAAAGCTAATATTTCATCTAAGTTTAGGATTTTCTGAAAACTTTACAGGCAGGTGTATGCCTAGGGTTTTTCAGAGAAAGGTATTGGCGGGTATAGCTAGACAAATGCTTTGTTTTAGAAGGATATTGGTCGGTGTAGTAGGATTTATTGTGTGTGCTGCCTGTTTTCTCATAGCCTGAGACGGTTTGCGCTGTGTCCTGCCTGGGGGGTATTCATGCCCATGTTTCAGATAAAGGGTCTTAAATTCCACAAAGGTGTTAATCCCAAAGGTGTTTGATGGGGTTGAGGTCAGGGCTCTGTGCAGGCCAGTCAAGTTCTTCCACACCAATCTCAATGGACTATTTCTGTATGGACCACGCTTTGTGCACAGGAGCATTTTCATGCTGAAACAGGAAAGGGCCTTCACCAAACTGTTGCCACAAAGTTGGAAGCACAGAATCATCTAAAATCTAATTGTATGCTGTAGCGTTAAGATTTCCCTTCACTGGAACTAAGGGGCCTGAACCATGAAAAACAGCCACAGACCATTAGTCCTCCTCCACCAAAATGTACAGTTGGCACTACGCATTGGGGCAGGTAACGTTCTCCTGGCATCCAACAAACCCAGATTCGTCCGTGCGACTGCCAGATGGTGGAGCGTGATTCATCACTCCGAAGATAGCATTTCCACCGCTACATAGACCAATGGTGGGGAGCTTTACAACACTCCAACCAATGCTTGGCATTGCGCACGACTATCGTAGGCTTGTGTGCGGCTACTCAGTCATGGAAACCCATTTCAAGACGCTCCCAACTCAGTAGTGAGTGTTGCAACCGAGGAGGGATGATTTTTACACGCTACGCACTTCCTTACTCATTAGTCCCGTTCTGTGAGCTTGTGTGGCCTACCACTTTGCGGCTGAGACGCTGTTGCTCCTATACGTTTCCGCTTCACAATACCAGCATTTATAGTTGACCGAGGCAGCTCTAGAAGGGCAGAAATTTGATGAACTGACTTGTTGGAAAGGTGGCATCCTATGACGATGCCACGTTGGAAGTCGATGAGCTTTTCAGTAAGGCCATTCTACTGCCTGTGTTTGTCTATGGAGATTGCATGTCTGTGTGCTCGATTTAATACATCCGTCAACAATGGGTGTGGCTGAAATAGCCGAATCCACACATGTGAAGGGGTGTCCACATGCTTTAGTGTATATATATTGCGTTTGGAAAATATTCAGACCGCTTGACTTTTTCCACATTTGTTATGTAACAGCCTTACTCTAAAATGGATTCGATTCATTTTTCTCCTCAACAATCT
The DNA here is from genome assembly GCF_029448725.1 of Salvelinus fontinalis. NCBI lineage: Eukaryota > Metazoa > Chordata > Actinopteri > Salmoniformes > Salmonidae > Salvelinus > Salvelinus fontinalis. The sequence goes on from NC_074674.1 coordinate 741,357, forward strand.
ACCCCTTTAATATCCCATAATGACAAAGTGAAAGCATGTTTTGCAAATGTATAAAACAGATAAAAACTGAAATACTTTATTTACATAAGTATTCAGACCCTTTGCTATGAGACTCGAAATTAAGCTCAGGTGCATACTGTTTCCATTGATCATCCTTGAGACATTTCTACAACTTGATTGCAGTCCGCCTGTGGTAGATTCAATGGATTGGACATGATTTAGAAAGGCACACACCTGTCTATTTATATAAGGTCCCACAGTTGATACTTTCCGAATGCACTGTATAGTGTACTTGTCTATAAAAACAATTCCAGCAGTTCACCATTTTCTGGCCCCATTTCAACCTGCATTAATTAGTATCAGAAGTCTGGGGGCACTATGGGTGATAAGAGCATTTGCTAAATTAACTAAATATAAATGGACTCTACATGAAAAATGAACAATTGCAATGCATGCTGTGTATTATTCTAATGAGCTTTGATCCGAAACAAGGGAAATAATGATAACAAGTTAGCTTTGCAGTTCATTTTGGTGTGTTCATTTACATTTCTGTCATTTAGCAGACACTCTTATCCAGAGTGACTTACGGTCAATGCATTCAACTAAGGTAGCTAAACAAACAACATATCACAGTCATAAATCAGGTTTCTATCCACTTGATGGATGGAAACAAATTGAGTTGTTGAAGATAAAAGGCTGTGATGAGGTAGTGTACATATAAATACATTTTGCGGTTAGATTCCCATGTAGCGAATAAAAAAAATAGAAGTGAAATGGGTTTCCATCGCATTCTCAACTCTACTGATGGTTTTCTCACAAAGAAAATGTGTTACATAGCAAGTGTGCCCCTTCTTTCAATGGCACGTGCGCTCTAGCCAACAGTGCTATCTGCTGTTGGCTAGAGCGCATGTATAGCCTACATGATGAGATTATATGGACAAATGTGTGAGATTATTTGAATTTTTCAAATGGCAGCCAAGCATCGATTATCATGTCACCATGATGAGACCCTAGATATTTATTGGAAAGGAGTGTCAAACTCATCTCCTTGCACTTTCACCACCCTGTGAAGTTCATTCTAACTTATTTAATCTGTAGTTTAACCTCTTTCTGCTAGGGGGCACTATTTTTATGTTTGGAAAAATAACGTTCCCAAGGTCAACAGACTATTTCTTAGGCCCAGATGCTAGAATATGCATATAATTGAAAGATTAGGATAGAAAACACAACATTTTCCAAAACTGTCAAAATATTGACTGTGAGTATAACAGAACTGATTTTGCAGGCGAAAATCTGAGGAAATCCAACCCGGAAGTGCCTTTTATTTGGAAAAATCCCTGTTCCATTGCCTGCCCCTCCTCCATTTAAAGGGGTATCAACCAGATTCATTTTCCAATGGCTTCCTCAGGCTGTGACCAGGCTTTAGACATAGTTTCAAGCTTTTATTTAGAAAAATTAGCGAGATTTATCAAAACGCGTCAGGTGTCCTTTGATTAGTTCCTGCGCGCGAGTGATGTAGCTCAACATTTTCTTTCTCTGTAGTATTGAATAGTTTACCGTCCGGTTGAAATATTATCGATTATGTATGTTAAAACCAACCTGAGGATTGATTATAAAAAACATTTGACATGTTTCTATGAACATTACGGATACTTTTTGGAATTTTCGTCTGCCCTCGTCTGCCCTTCAGGATCGGCACGAGCCTGTGGTTTTCGGAACACGCAAACCAAATGGAGGTTTTTGGTTATAAAAATAATCTTTATCGAACAAAAATGAAAAAATGTGTCTAACTGGGAGTCTCGTGAGTGCAAACATCCGAAGGTCATCAAAGGTAAGCGATTTTATTGCTTTTCTGACTTTCATGACCAAGCTAATTTGCGGCTAGCTGTTCTTACGGTTTTGTCTAGTGATTGATAAACTCACAAATGCTTGGATTGCTTTCGCTGTAAAGCATATTTTCAAAATCTGACACGATAGGTGGATTAACAACAAGCTAAGCTGTGTTTTGGTATATTTCAATGGTGATTTCATGATTATAATGTTTTTGATCTTTTTTTGGCGCTCTGCAATTCAGTGGTTGTTTACGAAAATGATCCCGCTAAAGGGATCCGTGTGTCAAGAAGTTAATTCAATAAACCGCATGCTTTCCCGACAAGTCGTAGTTGGAGGACTACACAACATGTCATTGTGTGACTCCAAGTTTATCTTGATATGATGGTTATTAGCCGTGCTGGACTGGACGCCGTGCTTAGACTGGGCATCGGCGCAGAGGAAGGCACCGGCCATGGAGCTGGAGGTTCCGGACCGTGGACCGTCTCAGGAGGCTCCCGACCGTGGACCGTCTCTGAAGGTTCCGGACCGTGGGCCGTCTCTGGAGGTTCCGGACCGCGGGCCGTCTCTGGAGGTTCCGGAACGTCGCAGGAAGCTCTGGACTATGAACCGTCGCCGGCAGCTCTGGACTGTGAACCGTCGCCGGAAGCTCTGGACTGGGGACCGTCGCCGGAAGCTCTGGACTAGGGATCGTTGCAAGAAGCCAGGTGCGTGGGGCCGGTACAGGTGGCACCGGACTGGTGACATGCACTTCAGGGCGAGTTCGGGGAGGAGGAACAGGACGTACTGGGCTGTGAAGGAGCACCGGAGACCTGGTGCGTATAGCCTGCATCAATTGTACCGGTTCAATGACACACTTTGCACGACAAGTGCGAGGAGCTAGCACAGGACGCACTGGGCTGTGGAGGCGTACATCTGGGCGAGTGCGAGGAGCAGGCACAGGACGTACCGGACTGGGGAGGCGCACTGGAGGCATGATGAGTGGGACCGGCACAGATTGCACCGGACTGGTAACACGCTCCTCCAAACGCCTGCGTTGACGCATACTCCTCGCCATCTCCATTCTCCGGTATCCCTTCTCGCACTGTTCCATTGACTCCCAGGCGGGCTCTGTCTTTCATGAACTTGGATGATATTTAAAGGAAACCAGATCAAAGTGTGATGAACAAAGTATGAAAAATGACTGTTGTTTCTACATTGAGAAAGTTTGTTCATAAAGTTACACGTCCCCTTCCCCATGTCAAACATTTGGATTCAGGATGCGGGATTATTAAGGGGATAGCTCTTATTTTAATACACCAATGATAACATGACATTCTCTTACTTAATTAAAATAATTACTGCCTGGTAGCCAACATCGGAGTAGGCATTTGCAGAAGGGCGTGGTGTACTGTATATAGCTAGATAGCTACTCTACGGGTGCCAAAATTTGACTGTAGGGTGTCAGCAAATATAGTTACAAGTTTATACTATTCATCTATGGCAAACATACTTATATGTTTCCCCTTTCATCTGTGTCTGGTGTTAGCTAGTTACTGGCTAGCCAGTTGTTCAGCCAGCATGGAACAAAAGGGGGAGAAGGGTAATTCAAACTCTGACACAATTGTCGCATCACAAGAAAAACAATTTGTTGTTTGAGTTGCTTCCTTAGTGTATGACCAAATTTGCCTAAAATGATTTTACTGCAGCACTGCATCCAAGTTACTTAACATAGGCCTATGCCATGGCAGTCAATCAGGGTGAGTTCATGATTTAAAAAGCTTACAGACCACTACACCTGCCCATTCACATTTCTGGATTAAACAAACATTTTATAATGGACATGAATGACATTTGCCTTTATGGGTGGCCAAAAATACCTAACTGAAAGCCAAGCCCACGATAGGCCACGCCACCTGAAAATAACCTATGGATTACATAAAAAAAGACCCAGCATGAAAGTGAATAAAAACCCAACTGATGGTTGAATAAAAACCCAATTGATGGTTAAATAAACACTAGTTTGGGTAATCCAAAGGCGTGGCCTATTGGGGACGTTGCTTTCAGGTAGTTATTTTTGATACCCGTTAGAGTAAACGTCATTCATGTTGATCATCTTCAGTTATTACAATTCAGTTTATATATTTCCTTTATAGAATGTGCACATGACATATTATAATGTACAATTAATTACCTTATTATTATATTATAACAAATGTATACTTTTCTGCAACCCTTAGTGCTCCAGAACAGTTATTCTGACTCCCATTTATAATAGCCTGTTGAGTGACTGAAATATCACCTATAATGTTCTTTGAGGATAGAAATGCAAAACATTTAAATAAGCATTACATTTAGAAATAGCAGGAAGTATGATGTTTGAAAGACCGGCTGAGTGGATGGGGAGCTTATTCATGAGCTTGCCTTAACCTCAGATGTAATGGCAACATTTTGATTTCCACCGAAATAGACATACCTAAAAGTAACTGATATTCATGTGTAATTACATGATTCTGATGCCAAAATGAGGTATATTTGGAAAGAAGACATTATGATTATGAGAAAATGATCAGAAGACAGGAGTAACATAGTTCAGAATACACAAGATCAAGCACACACAAAATCACTGTTTTAAAAAATATATATATTTTGAAAGTAATATATATCAGCTATAAGGGAATTATTGATGCCCAGAGCTGTAAACACAGATGGCTTCCACAACATGTGAACAATATCAGAAAAAAACATGGGATTGATAGACCTAACAACTAGAAATGGGCAGATGTTTTAGTAAGTGGTTTCAGGTGTGGTCACGGGGCGTTTCCATGTGTCCCTAAACCTCTCCAAAGTGACATATGTCTGTAAATTAGATAATTCCAGTGTTATTACATACAGTATTTGCAATCCCTGAATGCTATTTATTCAGTTTAAAACCACAATTTAAACCATGTCAACCTAACTCAAACATTGTGGTGGTGTTATGGGGTATCCAGGGTACATTCAAGTGTCCTTTCAACCTCTCCAAAGTGTCCAAATGTGGTAATTTCACTGTTTTTGCACACTGGATGTGCCTAAAATGTATTGTTCACTATAAAAAGAACATGTCTACAACACCAACCTCTCTCAAACATTGTGGTGGTGTCGGGGGACATACAGGGGATATCCAAGTGTTTATCATATTTTTCATGTGCGAAGATATAGTCACTCAGTGGACGTTCAATGTTGTCTTTAAGTCATACATCATCAGATAACATTGGCAATAGGCTGGATTTGTTTCCTACCAAACTACGGATGAATTTCAACCCCCCCCCCCCACCATGTAGCTATAGCTCAAACACAGACCAAATAGAAGCTTAGCTTCTAAGATGTTTGCTGCTTGGTGAAAAAGTTGTGTCAAACAAATATTTTGACTCTCAGGGCTGGTGATCAATAACGGTAAGTCACAGTCAGAAAATAAAGACATCCTCATAATCTGTGGAGTCCCGGCGTTCGGAGTGAATCAACGTATTCCGTGTTTATTTCGTTAATGCTTCCTAACACTGAACCCAAACCGGCTGAGCGTGTGCGCCATCGTCCATTTTGTCCCCCCACACCAAACGCGATCATGACACGCAGGTTAAAATATCAAAACAAACTCTGAACCAATAATATTAATTTGGGGACATGTCGCAAAGCATTAAACATTTATGGCAATTTAGCTAGCTAGCTTGCTGTTGCTAGCTAATTTGTCCTGGGATTTAAACATTGAGTTGTTATATTACCTGAAATGCACAAGGTCCTCTACTCCGTCAATTAATCCACACATGAATCGATCAACCGAATCGCTTCTAGTCATCTCTCCTCCTTCCAGGCTTTTTCTTTTTTTGACTTTATATTGCGATTGGTAACTTTCATAAATTAGGTGCATTACACCCACTGACCTCGTTCGTCTTTCAGTCACCCACGTGGGTATAACCAATGAGGTTTTGGCACGTGGGTACCTGCTTCTATAAACCAATGAGGAGATGGGAGAGGCAGGACTTGCAGCTCGATCTGCATCAGAAATGGAACTGACTTCTATTTTAGCCTTTGGCCAAGCAGACGCTCGTTGGTGCATGCGAGAAATGTGGGTGCAATAATTGAATAACATGTATGTCTAAATTTATTTTGCAACGCTCTTGAACGCAACGCGAGCGGTGTAGTCAGCCTGTAATGCTAACCGGAATGTAGGTAGCAGCCATCTTGAAATGAGGTCATCGGTTCGGCCTGCCCTTATACATTCGTATGCACATAGATGGTAATAAGTCATACCAAAGATTAAGGGACAGATCATAGCCAAGATACTCAGCTTTCCACAAACCCTGCTTTTGCAGATATGGGCTACCATTCACATACCAGACTGAATTGAATAAATCAAGTCTAATAGGCTCCCCAAATATGCTCTTTGAAACACCTATGTAAAATCCTCTCAAGCTAATTTAGTAATATACAAAGTAACTCAAATGTTGAAATTAATTCAATGATAAAACATTTTTTTATACATCTCCTGTTTGGAATATCTGTTGAGATGCACTGACGGATGTGTTTACTTGACAACTATGTCAGTTTTAAACGGCCCTTCCCCTACTTTTGTTCCATGCTGGCTGATGACCTAGCTAGCAACACCAGACACAGATGAAAGGGGAAACATAAGTATTTTTGCCATGGATGAAAAGTATACACTTTTAATTATACGCTGCTCAAAAAAATAAAGGGAACACTTAAACAACACAATGTAACTCCAAGTCATTCACACTTCTGTGAAATCAAACTGTCGACTTAGGAAGCAACACTGATTGACAATAAATTGCACATGCTGTTGTGGAAATGGAATAGACAAAAGGTGGAAATTATAGGCAATTAGCAAGACACCCCCAAAAAAGGAGTGATTCTGCAGGTGGTGACCACAGACCACTTCTCAGTTCCGTTGCCAAAAATAACTATCTGAAAGCCACACCTCCGATCTTACAGGCTACCACCTCTACAATATATTATTTATAAGCTTCAGCATTGAACTCCTCCCATCACAAACAAGTTCAGGTTTCAACCTTTACACAGGGGTTCCTCAAAAGACCACTTTCCGTGGGGTTCCTCGAGGAATCTTTTTGAACTGGAAATGTTCCATCAGAGGGGCAGGCCAAAAAGTTCTTCCAGGCAGCTTTACTTCTAGGAGTGTACATAATGATCCTTTTACAATGCTTGTCTTTCATAATTTGGTCAGATATACTTGGATGTGTAGTGTCAGCGCTTGTTGCTGGCATGTCATGCCTAAATTTGCTAATCTTGCCAATAAATAAACATTAAGGTAGTTGGCAGTATCAGTGGGTTTTGTGATGAATGAGCCATCTGATTCAATGAATTGAGCGGAGTTTGCCTTTTTTCCCTAAATGTAATTTAAGGTGCTCCAAAGCTTTTAACTATCATTCTTTACGTTATTTATCTTTGTTTCAAAGTGTAGTTTATTCTTATTTTTTTCCGTTTACTCACATGATTTCTCAATTTGCAGTATGTTTGCCAATCAGTTGTGCAGACAGACTTATTTGCCATTTCTTTTGACTCATCCCTCTCAACCATACAATTTTTAAATTCCTCATTAATCCACAGAGATTTAACAGTATTTACAGTCATTTTCTTAATGGGTGCATGCTTATTAGTAACTAGGATAAGCAATTTCATAAATGTGTCAAGTGCAGCGTCTGGTTGCTTCTCATTACACACCATGGATCAACAAATATTCTTTAGATCAACAACATGAATCACTACAAAAAGTATTATATGATCTCTTGTAGTTGGCCACCAGGTTTGCACACATCTCAGGAGGGATTTTGTCCCACTCCTCTTTGCAGATCTTCTCCAAGTCATTAAGGTTTCAAGGCTGACGTTTGGCAACTAGAAACTTCAGCTCCCTCTACGGATTTTCTATGGGATTAAGGTCTGGCTAGGCCACTCCAGGACCTTAATGTGCTTCTTCTTGAGACACTCCTTTGTTGCCTTGGCCGTGTGTTTTGGGTCATTGTCATGCTGGAATACCCATTTCAATGCCCTGGCTGAAGGAAGGAGGTTCTCACCCAAGATTTGACGGTACATGTTGTCCTGTCCCCTTAGCAGAAAAACACCCCCAAAGCATAATGTTTCCACCTCCATGTTTGACGGTGGGGGTGGTGTTCTTGGGGTCATAGGCAGCATTCCTCCTCCTCCAAACACGGCGAGTTGAGTTAATGCCAAAGAGCTTCATTTGGTCCCATCTGACCACAACACTTTCACCCAGTTTTCCTCTGAATTATTCAGATGTTCATTGGCAAACTTCAGATGGGCATGTATATGTGCTTTCTTGAGCAGGGGGACCTTGCGGGCGCTGCAGGATTTTAGTCCTTTACGGCGTAGTGTGTTACCAATTTTTTTCTTGGTGACTATGGTCCCAGCTGCCTTGAGATCATTGACAAGATCCTCCTGTGTAGTTCTGGGCTGATTCCTCACCATTCTCATGATCATTGCAACTCCACAAGGTGAGATCTTGCATGGAGCCCCAGGCCGAGGGAGATTGACAGTTCTTTTGTGTTTCTTCCATTTGCGAATAATTGCACCAACTGTTGTCACCTTCTCACCAAGCTGCTTGGCGATGGTCTTGTAGCCCATTCCAGCCTTGTGTAGGTATACAATCTTGTCACTGAAATCCTTGGAGAGCTCTTTGGTCTTGGCCATGGTGAAGTTTGGAATCTGATTGATTGATTGCTTCTGTGGACAGGTGTCTTTTATACAGGTAACAAGCTGAGATTAGGAGCACTCCCTTTAAGAGTGTGCTCCTAATCTCAGCTCGTTACCTGTATAAAAGACACCTGGGAGCAAGAAATCTTTCTGATTGAGAGGGGGTCTTTTTGTTGTTATTCTGTCTCTCACTGTTCAAATAAACCTACCATTAAAATTATAGAGACGGATAATTTCTTTGTCAGTGGGCAAACGTACAAAATCATTAGAGGATCAAATACTTTTTTCCCTCACTATGTAAAACAAAAACTTGGGTTATTAACACCAACACTGGGAGTTATTTCACACCAGTGAGTGTTAATTTCACTCTTACAACAAAACACTAGAAATGTAACACAAAAAAAATAAACATTGGCCAATTGTCTGTGTAGTTAACCCTTACCTCACAAAAGGTACATTTTACAATTGTTTGGCTAGGAACTTTCTTTCTCTTTGTGATCGGAAGAGAACGATAGACACCTCAAAAATCATTGAGTTCTAACACTATATAACGATCTGGAAAGGTAAGATCATTGTGTTCTATCACTTTGAAACAATCTATATTGATACAGTATATATACAGTTGAAGTCAGAAGCTTACATACACCTTAGCCAAATACATTTAAACTCAGTTTTTCACAATTCCTGACATTGAATCATAGTACAAATGTCCTGTGTTAGGTCAGTTAGGATCACCACTTTATTTTAAGAATGTGAAATGTCAGAATAATAATAGAGAGAAGGATTTATTTCAGCATTTCTTTCTTTCATCACAGTCCCAGCGGGTAAGAAGTTTAGATACACTCAATTAGTATTTGGTAGCATTGCCTTTAAATTGTTTAACTTGGGTCAAACGTATTGGGAAGCCTTCCACAAGCTTCCCACATTATGTTGGGTGAATTTTGGTCGACTCAGAGCTGGTGTAACTGAATCAGGTTTGTAGGCCTCCTTGCTCGCACACACTTTTTCAGTTCTGCCCACATATTTTCTGTTTGAGGTCAGGGCTTTGTGATGGCCACTCCAATACCTTGACTTTGTTGTTCTTAAGCCATTTTGCCACAACTTTGGAAGTATGCTTGGGGTCATTTTCCATTTGGAAGACTCATTTGCGACCAAGCTTTAACTTCCTGAATGATGTCTTGAGATGTTGCTTCAATAAATCCACAAATGTTCCCTCCTCATGATGCCATCTATTTTGTGAAGTGCACTAGTCCCTCCTGCAGCAAAGCACCCTCACAACTTGATGCTGCCACCCCCGTGCTTCACGGTTGGGATGGTGTTCATCGGCTTGCAAGCCTCCCCCATGCTATGTCTTGCTCTGCTTTGCAGTGAGATGGCCCAGTTACTCCAGGCCCAACGCCAGCCCATTGTCCTTCCATGGATTTTACTATTTCCTAGGCCTGCTCTTCAGAGAGCCACACCTCCAAGATCATTGAGCTCTACCACCTGGAAACAATCTGTAAAGTAGAATGGCTTCTTCTCTCTGCAGAGGAGGGAATTCTGACTGTGCAGGTTTAGTGAGATTCATACACTTTGTTGTATTGGTGAACAACTGCTTAAGGCTTAACAACTATGAGAAACGTTCTTTCAAATGTACTGTATGTGTGTGAGCATGCACGCGTCTGTGTGTGTGTCATTGTGCGTGTGAATGTATGTATGTGTGTTTGTTTGTGTGTATGTGGCCATGCATTCATTTGTACAGTATTCTTCTGCAAGTGTGTGTCTCTGTCTTTCTCTGTCAGAGTCCCTAATAGACATAGAATTGTTGTCTATGACAGAGTGTTTTGTAGTTGTGAGTGGAGCTTCCGAAGGAGTAATTTTAATGAAAGTCATTGGATCCCCACTACACCTGATTTTCAACACCTGGAATCACTCTGGGAGGTTGAGCACACTGTACAGTTACAATGACCACAGTATCAAATGCTCTATTAAGAGATTATCCTCTTCTAAATCATCCCCTAGCACAGTTTTACATATATCCATACACACACAAAATGTGGGTTCCTCAATGGTTCTTTGGGAAGGGTGATGGTTTTATGTGGAACCATACTGACCCAAAGTACTCTTTGAGCCCTTCAATGGTTATTTGCAGTTCAAAAAGGGTTATTTCCTTTTTTAGTGATACTTAAAATGTAGGGATGGTGGATCATTAGCTGAGCTGGTCAATGACCCAATACCAGCTATGTTAATCCCTACCATCGTGTCAATGATTCGACATAATGCTGCATCACATTCACATTATCCTAGGGACGCTGGGAAATACAATGTAAGTAACTTAATTTATGTCCCCCTAATTGCCCTGAATATCTCTGTTGATCCTACAGCTATTGTATGTAATGATCATTAGCCTATGAACCAGAGTTACACTGTTAGCACTGAGGCGGTGTGCCCTGGTAGGAAGACCACTTTATGCAGCTCACCCTGCACTATCAGCTCCAATATAAATACCAGGAGCAAGTCTACTTCTGATGAGCTTCCCAGTAAAGCATTAAAAACAAACAACCCAGAAAAGGGCAAAAAATATCCCATATTAACATATGCAGCCTGAGAAACAAGGTCCATGAAGTCAATAACTTGCTTGTAACAGATGACATTCATATTCTGACTAATTTCTCTGAAACTCACTTAGATAATACCTTTGATGATACAGTGGTAGTAATACATGGTTATAACATCTACTGAAAAGACAGAAATGCCAACGGAGGCGGTGTTGCGGTCTATATTCAGAACCACATTCCTGTAAAGCTTAGAGACGATCTCATGTTAAATACTGTTGAAGTAATATGGCTACAGGTTCATCTGCCTCACCTAAAGCCCATTCGTGTGGGAAGCTGCTATAGACCACCAAGTGGTAACAGTCAGTATCTGGATAATATGTGTGAAATGCTTGATAATGTATGTGATATCAACAGAGGTATATTTTCTGAGTGATTTTAAACATTGACTGGCTCTCATCGAGCTGCCCACTCAAAAGAGAGCTTTAAACTGTAACCAGTGCCTGCAACCTGGTTCAGGTTGTCAATCAACCCACCAGGGTAGTTACGAACAGCACGGAAGGAAATTATCAACATGTATTCATATGCCATCACATCTTTACTAATACTGAAGAAATTTGCTTTAAAGCAGTATCCAAATCCATAGGATAGTAATATAGTAGCCATATCTAGGAAAACCAAAGTTCCAAAGGCTGGGCCTAATATAGTGTATAAGAGATCATTTAATACTTTTTGTGGTGATTCATGTTGTTGAGGTAAAGAATATTTGTTGGTCCGTGGTGTGTAATGAGAAGCAACCAGACGCTGCACTTGACACATTTATGAAATTGCTTATCCTAGTTACTAATAAGCATGCACCCATTAAGAAAATGACTGTAAAAACTGTTCAATCTCTGTGGGTTGATGTGGAATTGAAAAATTGTATGGTTGAGAGGGATGAGGCAAAAGAAATGGCAAATAAGTCTGTCTGCACAACTGATTGGCAAACATGCTGCAAATTAAGAAATCATGTGACTAAACTAAATAAAAATAAACTATACTATGAAACAAAGATAAATTATATAAAGAATGATAGGAAAAAGCTTTGGAGCATCTTAAATTACATTTTGGGGAAAAAAGCCAACTCGGCTCCTTCATCAAGAAAAAACACTAATATTACAAACTACTTTAATGACTGTTTCATTGGGAAGATAAGCAAACGTAAGGATGACATGCCAGGAACAAACTCTGACACTACACATCCATGTATATCTGACCAAATTATGAAAGACAACAATTATACTTTTGAATTACAGATTGTCAGTGTGGAAGAGGTGAAAAATGTATTGTTGTCTATCAACAATGACAATCCACCAGGGTCTGACTATCTGGATAGATAATTACTGAGGATAATTTTGCCACTCCTATTTGCCACATCTTCAATTTAAGCCTACTAGAAAGTGTATGCCTTCAGGCCTGGAAGGCAGTTACAGTCATTCCACTACCCAGGAATTGTAAAGCCCTCTTTACTGGCTCAAATAGCCGACCAATCAGCATGTAACCAAACCTTAGTAAACTTCTGGATTTTTTGACCAGACTCAAAGCTATTTCACAGTAGACAAATTGACAACAGACTTTCAGCACGCTTATAGGGAAGGACACTCAACAAGCACAGCACTTACACAATGCCTGATGATTGTGGGTGCTGTCCTGTTAAACGTCAGTGCAGCTTTGTCATATCGATCATAGTCTGCTGCTGGAAATATGTATTACTTGTCTACCAGAACACAGAGGGTGTTCTTTAACGGAAGCCTCTCATACATAATCCAGGTAGAATCAGAAATTCCCCAGGGTAGCTGTTAAGGCCCCTTTTTGAAATCTTTACTAACGCCATGCCACTGGCTTTGAGTAAGGCCAGTGTGTCTATGTATGAGGACAACTTGACACTATACACGTCAGCTACTACAGCGACTGAAATGTCAGTAACACTTAACAAAGAGCTGCAGTTAGTTTCGGAATAGCTAGCAAGGAATAAGCTAGTCCTAAATATTTCCAAAAGCTTTGTATTTGAGACAAATCATTCACTAAACTCAAGACCTCAACTATGTCTCGTAATGAATAATGTGGAAATTGAGCAAGTTGAGGTGACTAAACTGCTTGGAGTATCCCTGGATTGTAACTGTTATGGTCAAAACATATTGATACAACAGTAGCTAAGATGGGGGGAAGTCTGTCCATAATAAAGAGCTGCTCTGCCTTAACAACACTATCATCAAGGCAGTTCCTACAAGCCCTAGTTTTGTCACACCTAGAATACTGTTCAGTAGTGTGATCAGGTGCCACAAAGAGGGACTTAAAAGTACACGGAGAGCTAACATTAATGACAAGCATGTCAATCTCTCATGGCTCAAAGTGGAGTAGAGAATGACTTCATCATTACTTGGTTTTAAGAACTGAATGTCCCGAGCTGTCTGTTTAAAATACTAGCACACAGGTCGGACACTCATGCATACCCCACAAGACATGCATACCCCACAAGACCAGAGGTCTCTTCACAGTCCCCAAGTCCAGAACAGACTATGGGAGGTGCACAGTACTACACAAAGCCATGACTACATGGCTGTTCCACAGCAGGTAACTGATGCAAGCAATAGAATCAGATTTAAAAAGCAGGTAAAACATACAAAGATACAGACACATGCATATGCACACATTGAGATATTGTTGTATGGCGGTATTGAACATTTTGTGTTGTGGATATGTGGTGGTGTAGGGATGTCACGATGTACTGTTTTATCTTTAGCTCATTCAGAACATGAATGAGTGGAACTCACTGTTTTATGTTTTGTTTATTATGTAAGGTGGGTGCTTTGGTGTGTTTGGACCCCAGGAAGAGTAGTTGCTGCTAGGGATCCCTAATAAATACAAATTAGAATATATGGGATATGGTTTGCACAATAGCTCTTTTTGTGCAACCGTGAGTGAGAATACCAATCCTTATCTTAAACAACTCTTCTCTAAGGCAATCTTGTTGTAGATGATGGATTTCTTGTGAAAGGTGTTGGTTTCATTTGGATGATCGTAGAAACGAACGGCTCTTTACTAGATTTTGATAATTAGCGGACATCAGCCTAATTCTGCTCTGCATGCATTTGTTCGTGTTTTACGTTCTACATGTAGTATGTTTTTCTGCATACGTAGTAGAAATTTGGTATTTGCCCCATTTTGTGAATTCTTGGTTGGTGAGCAGACCCCAGACCTCACAACCGTAAAGGGCAATGGATACTATAACTGATTCAAGTATTTTTAGCCAGATCCTAATTGGGATGTTGAATTCCTTTTGATGGCGTAGAATGCCCTTGCCCTGTCTCTCGGATCATTCACAGCTTTGTAGAAGTTACCTATGGTGCTGATGTTTAGGCCGAGGTATGTATAGTTTTGTGTGCGCTCTAGGGTGTCTAGATGGAATTTGTATTTGTGATCCTGCAACAGGACCTATTTTGGAATACTAATATTTTAGCCTTACTAAGATTTACTATCAGGGCCCAGGTCTGACAGAATCTGTGCAGAAGATCTAGGTACTGCTGTAGGCCCTCCTTGGTTGGGAACAGAAAAATCAGAAAACAGTAAACATTTGACTTCAGATTCTAGTAGGGTGAGGCCAGATGCTGCAGACTGTCCTTGTTCCCTCGCCAATTCGTTGATATACAGTGGCTTGCAAAAGTATTCACCCCCTTGGCATTTTTCCTATTTTGTTGCCTTACAAATGGGAATTAAAATGTATTTTTGGGGGGTTGTATCATTTGATTTACACAACATGCCTACCACTTTAAGATGCTAAATATTTTTCATTGTGAAACAAACAAAATTTAACACAAAAAACTGAAATCTTGATGGTGCATAACTATTTACCCCCTTTGTAGAGCCCCCTTTTGCAGAAATTACAGCTGCAAGTCTCTTGGGGTACGTCTCTATAAGCTTGGCACATCTAGCCACTGGGATTTTTGCCTGTTCTTCAAGGCAAAACTGCTCCTTCAAGTTGGATGGGTTCCACTGGTGTACAGCAATCTTTAAGTCATACAACAGATTCTCAATTGGATTGAGGTCTGTGTTTTGACTAGGCCATTTCAATACATTTCAATGTTTCTCCTTAGACCACTCGAGTGTTGCTTTAGCAGTATGCTTAGGGTCATTGTCCTGTTGGAAGGTGAACCTCCGTCCCAGTCTCAAATCTCAGGAAGACTGAAACAGGTTTCCCTTCAAGAATTTCCCTGTTTTTAGCGACTAATTTCCATCGATCATTCCTTCAATTCTGAACAGTTTCCCCAGTCCCTGCCGATGAAAAACATCCCCACAGCATGATGCTGCCACCACCATGCTTCACTGTGGTGAATGTGTTCTCGGGGTGATGAGAGGTGTTGGGTTTGCGCCAGACATTGCGTTTTCCTTGATGTTCAAAAAGCTCAATTCTTGTCTCATCTGACTGCAGTACCTTCTTCCATATGTTTGGGGAGTCTCCCACATGCCTTTTGGCGACCACCAAACTTGTTTTATTATTTTTTCTTTAAGCAATGGCATTTTTCTGGCCACTCTTCCGTAAAGCCTAGCTCTGCGGAGTGTACGGCTTACAGTGGTCCTATGGACAGACACTCCATTCTCCGCTGTGGAGCTCTTTCAGGGTTATCTTTGGTCTCTCTGTTACCTCTCTGATTACTGCCCTCCTTGCCTGGTCTGTGAGTTTTGGTGGGCGGCCCTCTCATGGCAGGTGTGTTGTGGTGCCATATTCTTTTCATTTTTTAATAATGGATTGCTAATAATGGATTGCTCCGTGGGATGTTCAAAGTTTTGGATAATTTTTTATAACCCAACCCTGATCTGTACTTCTCCACAACTTTGTCCCTGACCTGTCAGGAGAGCTCCTTGGTCTTCATAGTGCCGCTTGCTTGGTGGTGCCCCTTGCTTAGTGGTGTTGCAGACTCTGGGGCCTTTCAGAACAGGTGTGTATATACTGAGAGCATGTGACAGATCATGTGACACTTAGACTGCACACAGGTGCATTTTATTTAACTATTTATGTGACTTCTGAAGGTAGTTTGTTGCACCAGATCTTATTTAGGGGCTTCATAGCAAAGGGGGTGAATACATATGCACGCACCACTTTTCAATTTTTATTATTTGAATTTTTTTTGAAACAAGTAATTTTTTTAATTTCACTTCACCAATTTGGACAATTTTGTGTATGTCCATTACATGAAATCCAAAGAGAATTCCATTTAAATGACAGGTTGTAATGCAACAAAATAGGACAAACACCAAGGGGGATGAATAATTTTGCAAGGCAGTGTACACAATTAAATGAACAGTGAAAATTACTTATATGACATATATGAAAATAAAAATGTACCTCTGAATGGAACCAGTTGCTCATCCACTGTTACTTCAGGCCCAGGGTTGTAGAGGTATGGCAGACGCTCAATCCACTTCTCCAAAACTTCTCTTATGGCCTCCAGTTTGTATCTCACACACCTTGCAGGTTTTGACTCACGGTTATCAAATCGTTGCATTCTTGGAAAGTGTGAAAGACTTTCAGTGGCATCGTGGCATGGAAAATCGCCTTTCCACTCTGCATCCCAAAGACTACATGTAACCTTGCCTCAGGACCTATACACACCCGATAAGATTAGCAGCCCTATGTAGGCACGCAGGTCAATCTCATCCATCCTTTTCCAGTTGTCTCCATATTTACGGAAACCCTCCAAATTTGTCATCTCCAGGATATTTTTTTTGAATGGCTGGTGTGATGACATGTATAATGTTGAGACACTGTCCTGGACATGGGCAACTGCATGTCTTGTGGGCCTTGGGGTCATCCTTATGACATTTTGTGCCACAATCCTGCCCTGGTTATCATATGGTGACCAGGACCATGTTATTTGGCTGTTCTTTGACAGAAAGGTCTCTCTTTCAGCTTGGGGGATTTCTTCTTCATCTGAAGATGATGCATCATGCTCTGGGTTGTATTATTCCCCATCTTCTTCCTCAGATACCTCCTCCTCTTCTAAATCATTGTTCTCTTGTTCCTCTTGGACATCTGAAAAATTCAAATCTACGACCTGTTTGGCACTGAAACATGCACTCATGGCTTCGGCAAAGAGAGAACTGGGGGGACTGTCATTTGCAGCACCTTTCTAGCCTCTGACTTCATTCCCCCTTAGTAAATAACGCTTTCAAGAAATGTTTATTTTGTCTAAAATTGTTTTTATTTTGTCTGTGAACTTGAGTCATGTGTGGGGTTGTGGAGGGGTCGTGGAGGGGAGATGCTGCACATGCACAAGAAAGTTGTAGTTTGTCTGAGTTCAATCAGTAGCACACAATCTCAATTTCTCATTGTGTGTGTGTGTGTGTGTGTGTGTGTGGCTTTGTGGTTTTTATGGTATGTAAATGATTTTATAACTGCCGGGTCTGTCACGTGTGCTCCGTCTCCGGCCTATAGGTCACCAGGCTGCTCATTATGGCGCACACTTGTCACCAGCGTTACTCGCATCTGCGCATAATGACACACACCTGGACTCCATCACCTCCTTGATTACCTGCCCTTTATATGTCACTCCCTTTGGTATCTTCCCCAGTCAACATTGTTTCTGTGTCATATTTGTGTGCTGGTCAGGTTTCTTGATGTGTTTGTTTATTTATTAAATCTATTCACTCCCTGAACTTGCTTCCCGACCCAGCGTACATCATTACAGTGTTAAAAATGACCCTAAGACAATATTTGTATCCTGGTAGTGTACAGCTTTCAAGGAAATATGAACAAAGGAGGAAAAGTAATCAATTTTCAAGTTAAAAAAATATAATTTAGGGGGTTTTCTCTGCTGTTAATTCTTAGAACTAGGGGGCGACATTTTCACTTTTGGATGAATTTGTGCCCAAATTAAACGGCCTCGTACTCTGTCCTAGATCATATGATATCCATATTAATATTACTATTGGATAGAAAACACTGAAGCTTCTAAAACTATTTGAATTATATCTGTGAGTAAAACAGAACTCATTTGGCAACAAACTTCCATACAGGAAGTGAAAAATCTGAAAACGAGGCTCTGTTTCAGGGCCTGCCTATTCAACTGGCTTTTATTTATCGATATGTATGCACTTCATACGCCTTCCACTAGATGTCAACAGGCAGTGGAAGGTGGAATGGGGTGTCTAGCTTGATCTGAGGTCGAATAAGAGCTTTTGGAGTGACAGGTCCGGTATTTTCTTTGTCTTCGACGGCGCGTGGGGGAGCTCGACATTGTCTTCTGAAAAGCGTTCGGTATACACGGCGAATATCTCCGGCTCTGATTTTATTTGATACATATGATAAAAACATCATAAATTAGGTTTTTTCAACCGAGTTTTATCATTTTATTCAACGTTTATTGGGACTTTTGGAGTTTTCCGTTCTTTGCGCCAAGAGAGGATGGAAATGTTAGCAACCTTGGCTAGCATTGTGGCACGAATTCGACAGAAGAAATGGACATTCTAAAACCAAACAACAATTTATTCTGGAAATAGGACTCCTTGTACAACATTCTGATGGAAGCTCAGCAAAAGTAAGAAAACATTTATGATGTTATTTCGTATTTCTGTGTAATATGTTGATGCCTATTCTCCGCCGTGTTGGTGAGCGCTGTCTCACAATAACCCAAGCTGTATGTTGTGGTAAAGTTATTTTTAAAAATCTAACACAGCGGTTGCATTAACCTCTACCGCTTCGCTCTCCCGGATCCGGGATCCTCCTCATCAAAAAAGCTGAGTAGCATAGCCTAGCCTAAGGCGACAGGGATATCATATAATATAATTTTCATGAAATCACAAGTCCAATACAGCAAATGAAAGATAAACATCTTGTGAATCCAGCCATCATTTCCGATTTTATAAATGTTTACAGCGAAAACACAATATGTATTTCTATTAGCTAACCACAATAGCAAAAGACTCAACCGCATGTTTTCACAATTTTTCTACCACATAGGTAGCTATCACAAAACCGACCAAATAGAGATATAATTAGTCACTAACCAAGAAACAACTTCATCAGATGACAGTCTTATAACATGTTATACAATACATTTATGTTTTGTTTGAAAATGTGCATATTTGAGGTATAAACCATAGTTTTACATTGCAGCTACCATCAAAAATATCACCAAAGCAGCCAGAATAATTACAGAGGGCAACGTGAAATACCTAAATACTCATCATAAAACGTTTATGAAAAATACATGGTGGACAGCAAATGAAAGATAAACATCTTGTGAATCTAGCCAATATTTCCGATTTTTTTAAGTGTTTTACATCGAAAACACAATATAGCATTATATTAGCTTACCACAATAGCCTACCACACAAATGCATTTATTAGCAGCAAAAGGTAGCGATCGCAAAAACCAGCAAAAGATATAAAATTAATCACTAACCTTGACCAACTTCATCAGATGACAGTCTTATAACATTAGGTTATACAATACACTTATGTTTTGTGAAACAACTGCGCTACGAATATGTACAAGTAAGCTATACTATCCTGTCATTGGTACTGTATTCCAGTTTATTGTGCTACATATTGACTACTCTATGTCTATTCATACTGTCATACAATAATGTTTTGTCTTGTCTGTTTCAGAGAGTAGATGCTGCTGCAGAGCATCATGATTTTGTCTACATTGATGAGGTCGGCATTAACCTAGCCAAAAAAAGACACAGTGTAAGAAACCTCAGAGGACACCGCGCCATCGTCAATGTCCCTGGACAGTGTGGTGGCAACATCACAATGTTTGCAGCCATTAGTCAGAACGGTGTCCATCATCATGCCACTCTTGGTCCTTACAATACTGCCCACATTATCACCTTCCTTGACACCCTGCATAATATCCTCATTCCCAATGACCAGAGGAATAGGCCAGAGCAGTCCAGGTTTGTTGTCATCTGGGACAACGTAAGTTTTCACCGGGCTGCTCTGGTCCGCAATTGGTTCATAGACGATCCGCAAGTTTTGATGCTCAACCTAGCCACCATATTCTCCATTTCTAAACCCAATAGAAGAGCTACTTTCGATGTGGCGTTGGAAGGTATACGATCGCCAACCCCACCAACACATACCCCTTCTCCAGGCAATGGATGAGGCCTGTGGTGAGATAGACGAGGGGGCATGCCAGGGCTGGATACTCCACTCCAGACACTACTTCCCCCGCTGTTTAGCTAGAGAGAACATCGCTTGTGATGTTTAAGAGGTGCTGTGGCCAGACACAAATAGGAGACAGGATGGACCCTAATATTTTTTTTCTTTATAGTAACAAGCCTATTTGTTTTGTCTGTTACTGTTCATCCCGAATTATGGATGAAAATACAATGTTTTGAGAAAGAAATACATTCAATTCCCCCCCCCCCCTTGTATTTCTGTTTATAGTATAAATATATACTGAATATGGGTACATACTGTACATATTTGTGCACATACATGTACGTGTGAGTGCTATGACAAACTGCCGTGGACTCCGCTCACACTGAACATGCAAAAGACACAAGATAGTAGTGTTTAGGGTTAGGTCACTTCTGTGTGTAGTTGGCATGTATAAGAGCTAATCATTTAATGGTTTGTGTGTAGAGTTTTGATGCAAAAACACCATTTTGAGGAGAGTTAAAGTTGTTTTGAATGAAGTGTTTGTTTTTGCAAGAGATGCGTGATGTTTTGCATGTTCTGTGTCTGTTTTGGGGTTATGTGTCTAGAGTCTAGAGAAAAGAAGCCATAGTTTCAGAAATCATTTGTAAGCAATCAAATATATATTTTACATTCGAAAAGCTCTCCTGTGAAGTCGTAACTTGCAACATACGCCTAGTTTCCTGAATCGGGTCACATATGTCTGCTCATTTGCATGTATTTGTCAAAGGTTGCCTGAAGAGGGCGCTCCAATGTCACAATATGAGAGAGAGTAGGCATGATGGTTTTATGGTGAGTAGCTTGCCACAGCCAGGTTATTTGAATAAGTAAATAATCAAAACTACACTTCACCAATCAAGCAGCTCTGTCCTCATCAAATTCTCACTTCGTTAATGTTAGCTAGCTAGTCAACAAGGTAGTTAGCTTAGCTATCTAGCCAGGAAGGTAGTTAAATTAGCTAGCTTGCAGTTTGTTCTACTTATGTGCAAATACTGCACTGTCACAAAATTGAACACTCATCCTTGATACAAAAATAACATTGTTACTGTCTGGGCCTATTATGTTAGCTAGTGGGATTATTTAGTTAGTTTTCCGAAATATGCAATTTGCATAAGCAAGACTGTTGGCACAGATCTATCCTTCAGGCCATGTGCTTGCATTCATGATGAGACAAGTAGCTAGCTAGCTAAATGTGCAACCAAAACCAGTGCGGTAATAATTGTTTTAAGTCATCAGCGCATGCCATTTACAGTTGAAATGTAAAGCCAATATATTTTGTATTGAATAACAGTGTAATGTACATATGGTTTCTGTAAGAAAACATTGTTCTAATAAACAGATAGCTTGTGCTTATCATAATGTAATATCTCAGGTTGTGTTTGTTTACATGACCTTTGACTGTTGTAAACACTGTTGTAAATCTACTCAAGACAAATGCTGATGCTGACACCTAGAGGTGACATTACGAACGGCATGTTACTACATTTCAATGCTTATTTGTGAACTTGTGAACAGTGCAGTTTCAGATACTATTTTGAAAATAGTTTTATGTGAAACCACACTTTCTGTACTGATGTTCAAATATTTTTTTTATTTAGTATAGTACAAGCTATGGTCTTAAGCATCTGTCTTAAAATCCTAAATAATGCCATACATTCCATTAAAAAAAAATGGTAAACTTGAAGGCAAAAAGGCATGATGTAAAATGCGATCCTGTTAATCCAACTGATTGTGGGCTATTAAAGCCAATAAGTAACAGCTCCGACATGGCGTTTTGATCAAATTAGTGGAGAAAAAATAACCTTTATCTGAGAGTTGTGGGGCGGTAGGTAGCCTAGTGGTTAGAGCGTTGGACTAGTAACCAAAGGTTGCATGATCAAATCCCCGAGCTGACATGGTAAAAATCTGTCATTCTACCCCTGAACAAGGCAGGAATCCCACTGTTCCTAGGCTGTCTTTGAAAATAAAAATTTGTTCTTTACTGACTTGCCTAGTTAAGTAAAAAAATCACACATTGCTATTTATTGCTGAACAGCAGATGTCAGGAATAAGCATTGTGAACGGATAATGAAGCTCTGAGTAATATTTTTTTTTCGACACAATTGGCTGGAAATCCTCAATGCTTCTGGAAGCTTTGTTTACCCCATCACTACAAAACAACTGCCCTGTGCAGGACTCTAGTATCAAGTAGACTCACGATAAGCTAAGATGTTGTGGATGGGGTTGAGGATGGGCTTAATTAAACTGCAAGCTAAGGCGCTAAGGATTGCAACTCCAATCACAGCACTACACAAAAAAAGGCTTGTTTAAAATCATTATTTTTTAAATATATACATATATATTTTTAAGTGGTAATTATCCCAACATTGGGATATGCATAGGCACATAAGGAACTCATACTCTTGCATTTTTAAAGTGACAAAAGTGTCAGTGCTCAAACTTACTATATTGAACAAAAATATAAAGGCAACATGTAAAGTGTTGGTCCCATGTTTCATGAGCTGAAATACACAATTCCAGAAATGTTCCTTACACACATAAAGATGATTTATCTCAAAATGTTGCACTAATTTGTTTACATCCCTGTTAGTGAGCATTTCTCCTTTACCAAGATAATCCATCCACCTGACAGGTGTGGCATATTTTATTTATTTATTTTATTTTTATTTTACCGTTATTTTACCAGGTAAGTTGACTGAGAACACGTTCTCATTTGCAGCAACGACCTGGGGAATAGTTACAGGGGAGAGGAGGGGGATGAATGAGCCAATTGTAAATATCAAGAAGCTGATTAAACAACATGAGCATTACACAGGTGCACCTTGTGCTGGGTGCACACAATAAAAGGCCACTCTAAAATGTGCAGTTTTGTCACACAACACAATGCCACAAATGTCTCAAATTTTGAGGGAGGGTGCAAGTGGCATGCTGACTACAGGAATGTACACCAGAGCTGTTGCCAGAGAATTGTGGCAGTACATCCAGCTGGCCTCACACAGCAGACCACATGTTACCACGCCAGCCCAGGACCTACACATCTGGCTTCTTCACCTGTGGGATTATCTAAGACCTGTCACCTGGGCAGCTGATGAAACTGAGGAGTATTTCTGTCTGTCATAAAGCCATTTTGTGGGGAAAACTAATTCTGATTGGCTGGGCCTTGCTCCCAAGTGGGTAGGCCTACTGTATGCCCACCCAGGCCCACCCATGGCCCCTGCCCATTCATGTGAAATCAATAGATTAGGACCTAATGAATTTATTTCAATTTACTTACTGTAACTCAGTAAAATTGTTGACATTGTTGTATGTTGTGCTTTATATTTTTGTTCAGTATACACAGCATACATAACATTATGAAAACATCCAGTGTATCTTCACAATAGTATTCAGTATCGTTTGAAATACATCACACATTTATCATCAAGAAAGAAAATGCATTACATTTGGCACCATCAATGGTCATGCCTCATGAGTGTAATTTCTGTCTAGGAGGTAAAAGTCAGATTTATGGTATGCATCATTACATACACAATGATAGCACTGGGCACTTTGATTCAATATTCTGTCATTTCATTCATGTGTTGCGTACATTACAGCTCTCACCCTTTTCACCACATTATACCACATTATATCACTCCAAACTATTACCTGAGTATGGCATTAGGCCCCATCCTTTATCTCATATTGATTTTCCTCTCAGATTGAGTGTGCCTCAAACCCTGTATTAAGCATTTTCCGTCCCATAGATTACATGTGTTAGTGGCGCTAAAGTATTGATGCATTCACTTTGTCGGCCGCATGACTTATTCATACATATACACTACATGACCAAAAGTGTGTGGACATGTGCTTGTCAAACATCTCATTCCAAAATCATGGGCATTAATATGGAGTTTATCTCCCCTATGCTGCTATAACAGCCTCCGCTCTTCTGGGAAGGCTTTCCACTAGATGTTGGAACATTGCAGCGGGGACTTGCATCTATTCAGCCACAAGAGCATTATTGAGGTCGAGCACTGATGTTGGGCGATTAGGCCTGGCTCGCAGTCATCTGAAAGATGTCCGATAGAGTTGAGGTTAGAGTTCCGTGCAAGCCAGTCAAGTTCTTCCACACTGATCTCAACAAACCATTTATGTTTGGACCTCGCTTTATGGGTCCATACATAAGGGCTTTCCCCAAACTGTTGCCACAAAGTTGGAAGCACAGAATCGACTAGAATGTCATTGTATGCTGTAGTGTTAAGATTTCTCTTCCCTGGAACTAAAGGGCCTAGCCAGAACCATGAAAAACAGCCCCAGATCATTATTCCTCTTCCACCAAACTTTACAGTTGGGACTATGCATTGGCGGCCGGTAGCGTTCTCCTGGCATCCACCATACCCATTCATCCGTCGGTCTGCCAGATGTTGAAGCGCGATTCATCACTCCAGAGAACACATTTCCACTGCTCCAGAGTCCAATGGTGTCAAGCTTTACACCACTCCAGTCAGCGCCTGGCATTGTGCATGGTGATCTTAGACTTGTGCGTGGCTGCTCGACCGTGGAAACCCATTACATGAAGCTCCAGATGAACAAGTCTTGTGCTGACGTTGCTTCCAAAGGCAGTTTGGAACTTGGTAGTGAGTGTTACAACCGAGGACAGATGATTCTTTCACGTTTGGTACTTCAGCCGTCGGCAGTCGCGTTCTGTGAGCTTGTGTGGCCTACCATTTTGCGGCTGAGCCTAGACATTTCCACTTCACAATAACAGCACTTACACCTGATTGGGGCAGCTCTAACAGGACAGAAATTTGTTGAACTGACTTGTTGGAAAGGTGGCATCCTGAGGGTGCCATGTTGAAAGTCACTGAGCTCTTCACTAAGGCCATTCTACTGCCAATGTTTGTCTATGGAGATTTTATACATCTGTCATCAAATCTACTAATTTGAAGGGGTGTCCACATAGTTGTGTTTATACAGCGTAGATGCGAGGAGGATAGTTGCTGAGATTATTCAGGAAACCTTGATGAAATCTGGAGTAGTTTTGTGCATTTGAACACTGTACTTGGATCCACAATGGTGCTACCTGAGTACAATAGAGACAAAAGAGCTTACAAATGTGTTTTTTTTGCAAATGTTGGCGAGTCATTCGATTCATTGGTAGCTTCAATGTTCTTTTGTGATATTCTAGGTAAGAATGTACTGGAAGGTTCCATCATAAAGGCTACGTAACACTAACAAACCAAGGAGGTTAAGAGATTATATACACTACCGTTCAAAAGTTTGGAGTCACTTAGAAATGTCCTCGTCAAAAATCATTTTTTTTGTCCATTAAAATGACATCAAATTGATCAGAAATACAGTGTAGACATTGTTAATGTTGTAAATGACTATTGTAGCTGGAAACAGTTCATTTTTTACATTTGGACTTGTAAATGTCAAGTGAATTACCATGTGGTAAGTGGCAACAAGTAGTACAATTGGTAACTTCAAAGTTATTTTTTATAATATTCAAGTTACTCAAGGTCACATTTTACTTGAATGGGCTACGTAGCATAACGAAGGAACAAATCATTTCAGATTCTTAACATATTGACAATACAATGGAACAGATGAAACAGAATGACATTTACTCAACAACAACAAAAAAATCTGAAAACCACAAGCTTACTAAGCCACGCCTCCAGTGTTCTGATCTGACCAAGTGGATCATAGCTCAGTAAACCAACTAAGTGACCCAACTGTCTCGGTCCAAAATAACCCAACTTGTGTTCTGTCCACTCATTTACCCAACGCTGGGTTGTTAATTACCCAGCATTTTTTTGTGTGTGAAATGGCAGCCTATTCCCTACATAGTACACTAATAGTAGTGCAGTACGTTGAGAATAGAGATGGGCCCTGATCAAAAGTAGTGGAAATAATGTGCTATTAGAAGGACAGATTGTTGCCAGGGAACACGTCATCGAGTGGTCAGTCTGAGCAGTACTGTATGCAGTCAGAGCATGAACACTGTAATCTTTGTATTTAATTGAAAGACGTCTCACTTGTTAAATCCGTGGTTCTGAATAAGAGGAGACAGAACCCACACTGTATTTGTCTACAGTAAAGTACTGTATTAACTGTTTTGCTGTATAATTGAAGTAGCATACTGTGAATTATGATGCACTGTGAGAAAATGTTGTGGGTGGCAAAAGGATCTCTGGTTCATCAACATATTTTGAGCCGTGCCCATTAGCACCCATCTGTGAAAAGACCCCTGGTGGCATGTCTGGTGGGGTAAGTGTGTGGGTCAGTGGTGTGT
This sequence comes from Salvelinus fontinalis, assembly GCF_029448725.1. Classification (NCBI taxonomy): domain Eukaryota; kingdom Metazoa; phylum Chordata; class Actinopteri; order Salmoniformes; family Salmonidae; genus Salvelinus; species Salvelinus fontinalis. Next base: position 767,884 of record NC_074674.1, read on the forward strand.
GTAAGCTGACTATGCAAACAATTGGAATTTACAACACATGAATGTTTCTTATAAAAACAAGAAGTGACGCAATCAGTCTTTCCTCAACTCCCAGCCAAGAGAGACTGGCATACATATTATTTAATTAACAAAAACATGTACTAATGAATCAAAAACAAAAAGGTGCCTACTTATAGACTTATCTTTATCCATGGCCTAGTAAGTAAGAAAGATGGAGCTCTGTATGTTGTCGTTCTTTAGAACGCTTGAACAGGAAAGAGCTCAGACCGGAAGTTAGCTGATTTTAAGAGCACATACTCAATATTGCCACTATAGAGCAGTAATACTAGTATGTACAGATAGACACACAGCTATCAGAACACTCCCTGCCTGGTATAATGAACTTTTATGCCATTCTTTATTTTTTGAGGTCTAAGACGACTTCGGAGACAGGCCTGATTTTCACTTCAACCTCTCAAACCTTGTTGTCAATGTCAGGTAAAGTTTTGACGATTAGTCCAACAGGCCATTTGTCTTTCAGTAAGACGTCATCTCCGACTTGCAGGTCAGGTTTGTCGACTTGCCATTTTCTGTCTGGCTGGAATGTCATCAGGTATTCGTGTCTCCACCTTCTCCAGAATGTGTCTGCAAGACTGAACTTGTTTCCATTGATCTTCCAGTTTTCCTCTGAGTTTTCTGAAGGGTACACAACGATACCCAATCCAGCTGACGGGACTTCTTCGGTGAAGTGACGACCCTCGTGTGCAACTTGCCTGCGGTAGTATCTTACCAACAGAGCGACGATGTGGTGTTTCTTGGGAATGATGAGGCGGTGTTTCTCTTCCCACATAATATCAGCTGCCAATGTGCAACATCAACCCGTCTTCATCAATGATGGGGTTCAGCTTCCTGAGTCTACTGTGTTTGGTGACCTCTTTTGGTGAGGGCACTTGATTTCTTCATTGAAGACTTGTACACATCTAATAATGGTGGATCTGGCTTGGTCAAGATGGTTGCTGTTGCACTTGTCACTGTTAGGATTTGGCCAGTTGTATGAGCTTTGCTGTTGCTCAGGTGGGTGACTTCGAGATGGAGAATCGTTCAGACCTATGAGAGCCCAGCTGATCTCCAGTAGCATTGTATCAGAATCTGGTCTCACAAGTTCAACGATTTCTGACTGTGTAGTCTCTTCTGTCTCGGTTCTTGTCAGGAAGGCTGGGCCTGAGAACCAGTTGGTGTGCTTGAGGGCAGCTGCAGGCAAAGGCTTAGTTCCATGATCTGCTGGATTTTGTTCCGTACTGACGTGGTGCCACTGGTCTGGGTGTGTGGACTTGTTGTGAATATATCCAAGCATAATCGTGGTGTCTTTGTAGAACTTCACTGCATGAATCTCAATGCTAATTTCATCATTGATCAGGTCTGCCATCTCAACTGCTAAGACAGCACTACACAAAGCTCTAGGCGTGGAACAGTGTGAGCAGGATGTGGAGCGAGTTTGGACTTTCCCATTATGAACCCATGTCTTCCACAGTTTTTCTTTGTCTTTAGGAAGTGGTGTGTCCCAAACACATTGTTCAAGTTCAGTAGAGAGTTCTCTCATTAGAGCCTTGCCTTGCATAGTGATAGAACACCTCTTCTTGTGAATGGGTTCTCTTTTTGGAATGCAAGGAAAGTGAAGCTGTTTGTTTCCAGATTCCAACCGAGCGGATTTACTTCTACATCCAGGTCCTTGAGTTCTTTCTCGCAATCCTCTGGTGGAAACGCTTCCATGACTTTGATGCTGTTGGAGGCTGTCTTGTACCTCACGCTAGACTCTGCTAAAATTTCTCTTGTTCTTTTTAGGATGTCGATAGCTTCTTCTTCGCTGGAGAAATATTTAAGTCCATAATCTATGTCAAAGTTCTTCATGACTAACTGTTTTGCATCTGTGCCGTGCTCTTCTTCACCCTCCTGGGCGGCTCGTCTCAGGCCGTAGATGGCCACAGCTGGGAAGGAGCTGTAGCCAAACACCTCTACCTTAATTCTGTGTTCTGTGATTACGTTGTTGACGTCGTTGTCTTTATACCACAGGAACCTCTGGTTGTCGCAGTGGTCTCGCAGACAAGAAAGCAGTAGAACATCTGTTGCACATCTGCTGTTACTGCAATACGTTTGGATGAGGACTGCATGGATTGTTCAGTCAACTGAGAAGGTCATTGTTGGAGACACTTTCAAGCTTGGCGCTGGAGTCAAATAATACACGTATCTAAAATGTTTTTTTTGGATGATACACAGTAAGTATCAACACTCTTGTTTTCACTCCAACGATGGTGCTTTTTCAGCTTGATTGTTGTTCAAGATCTTCTGCATGAAGTCACGGAAGTGTTCATTCATTTCCGTCTTTCTCTCCAGAGTGCGTCGCAGTGAAGTGAGTGGTTTCTCTGCTTGTCCTCTGTTGTTGGGGAGGTGACACCAGGGTGAATGGAAAGGTAGGGGAGCTACCCAGACTCATCCATGAAGACTTTCCTATCTCGAGGAAGATGCCATCTTCAGCAGATGGGGCTGGCTTGTCGTCGTCTTGTGTTCTTTCAAAAACACTTTGTATCTATCGTGAATGAGCCTGGTCAATATGACCTAAGGACTCCTCCAGTCCCCCAACAGGACTCTGGTAACACTGAAACAAGGAAGAATAAGAAGAAGCGGAAGGACAGGAAGAAGACCCAACTACAAGCAGCTAGAGAACAGCATGACCCAGTCAAAGGAAGGGAGGAAGTGACATAGACTGTATGCAGATGTACCTCTGCTGGCAGGAGGATATTCAACTTATATGAATCTCATATAAGATTAATTTATAGTGGCACAGTGGTCTAAGACACTGCATCTCAGTGTAAGAGGCATCACTGCAGTACCTGGTTTGAATCCAGGCTGCATCACATCCGGCCGTGATTGGGAGTCCAATAGGGTGGTGAACTTGGCCCAGCGTTGTCCGGATTTGGCCAGGGTAGGCCGTCATTGTAAATAAGAATTTGTTCTTAATTAACTGACTTGCCTAGTTAAATAAAGGTTAAATATATATATATACAGTTGAAGTCGGAAGTATACATACACTTAGGTTGGAGTCATTAAAACTTCTTTTTCAACCACTCAAAAAAATCTATAGTTTTGGCAAGTCGGTTAGTACATCTACTTTGTGCATGACACAAGTAATGTTTCCAACAATTGTTTACAGAGATTATTTCACTTATACTTCACTGTATCACAATTCCAGAGGGTCAGAAGTTTACATACATTAAGTTGACTGTACGTTTAAACAGCTTGGAACATTCCAGAAAATGATGTCATGGCTTTAGAAGCTTCTGATATCTTCTGACATCAATTGAGTCAATTGGAGGTGTACCTGTGGATGTATTTCATGGGCTACCTTTAAACTCAGTACCTCTGATTGACATCATTGGAAAATCAAAAGAAATCAACCAAGACCTCAGAAAAAAATTGTAGACCACAAGTCTGCTTCATCCTTGAGAGCAATTTACAAATGCCTTAAGGTACCACCTTCATCTGTACAAACAATAGTACACAAGTATAAACACCAGGGGACCACGCAGCAGTCATACCGCTCAGGAAGGAGACGCGTTCTGTCTCCTAGAGATGAATGTACTTTGGTTCGAGAAGTGTAAATCAATCCCAGAACAAGAGCAAAGGACCTTGTGAAGATGCTGGAGGAAACAGGTACAAAATTATCTATATCCCCAGTGAAACGAATGAAACGAAACGAATGAAATGAGTCCTATATGAACATAACCTGAAAGACGCTCAACAAGGAAGAAGGCACAGCTCCAAATCCGCCATAAAAAAAGCTAGACTACGGTTTGCAACTACATATAGAGGACAAAGATTGTACTCTTTGGATTAATGTCATCTGGTCTGATGAAACAAGAACAGAACTGTTTGGCCATAATGACCATTGTCATGTTTGGAGGAAAAAGAGGGATGCTTGCAAGCCGAAGAACACCATCCCAACTTTAAAGCACGGGGGTGAGAGCATCATGTTGTGGGGGTGCTTTGCTGCAGGAGAGACCGGTGCACTTCACAAATAGATGGAATCATGAGGCAGGAAAATTAGATGAATATATTGGCCTATGCCCTCCTTGGCCCACCCATGACTGAACCTCTGCCCACTCATGTGAAATCCATAGATTAGGACCAAAGACATTTATTTAAATTGACCATATATTTGAACTGTAACTTAGTAAAATCTTCAACATTGTTGTATTTATATTTTCATTCAGTATAGTAAAAGGAAAATTACCCTGTCAACTTAAAAGGCATGTTAAAGACCAATGTATCCTTAACTACAACAACATTCCCAGTAATGTTTACAGAAACGTTTTACTTGCAGACTGTAACATGTGTTTTTATCAACCTTAGATTAATGCACTGACTGTAAGTCACCCTGGATAAGAACGTCTGCTAAATTACCAAAATGTACTGTACATGTTGAAAATGAACATTTGCAAATCACACTGCAGGGTAATATTCTAAAGAGCTCCGCCCTCAATCTATTTGTATTTTGGTCAAATTTGGCCTTGTTTGGTGGGGAGGTCATTAGAAAAATACCCAGCACTGTAAATCTGCAACAGTTTACTAATCACTGTGCTTCCAGTAATGCACTGTAGTCAGGTGTTCCAGTCATATACTGTACATTTGTGTTACTGTAAAGGTCCTGTAAAACTACAGTAATTTACTGCAATTTACAGTAAACTACTGGCTGTGGCACTGTCAGTAATTTACTGTAAAATGTACTGGACTTTTTTTTTACAGCGCTGGTCACTCTCCTCTCCTCTTCTTCCTCTCTTCTCTCCTCTCCTCTTCCCTATCTGACACTTTCTTTCATAGAGCCTCTTTTAACTCTCCTGTCATGTATACATTCATGACATGAGCCAAATGCAATTAGCCTGTTCATACACTGCCTAAAATGACCTGTATCAAAGTGTGTCTGACTGTCATTTCGTCTTGACATAAAATGTTTTGGACCTGAATAGTACAGTTTCAAAATGTACCTTCTTGAAATGTGTCAGATTCTATGTCAGAATCTGATACATAGTGGCACTGATTGACACAACGAATCCATTTGCTTGGATACATCGTGACACATATGACACGTTGTGTATGACAGTTTACAGTAGTGCTAGTTTTCCCCTCAAAGTAACGACATTGGCTCTGCCGATGTTAACATTCAATTAATAAAACAAAAAAATTATAACGGTCAGCGTTGACGTGGTTCTTTTTAAAACGCAGTCATTTTAAAAAATGCCAAGGCTCTCTACAAGCTGTGACTTGATTTCAACAAGAAGACATTAATGGACCCAACGAAGTTGATGAAGGATTTCAATTAAAAGCTAAGGGAGCAATTCATACAGCAGGTTTAATGTCTGAACAGCTAATATTTGCTGTACATTTGTATTACTTGCTATCCAGCTGAAGGAAGATAGGCTGGACAATAGAAGAAGTAAAAATGTACCCAAGGCTGAAAAAAGGCCAAAGAACCTTGGCTGAGCTGGAACACTAGCGCGAGACCATAGCACATTTATTGAAACTAACCTTCAGTGAGCCTCTTCTGACTAGAGTGAAGAATATAATTCAATTTTCCCTAAATGGCTTCATCATTATGGGGTATTGTGTGTAGATTGATGAGGGGGGAAAACGTTTTATCCATTTTTGAATAAGGCCGTAATGTAACAAAATCTGGAAAAAGTCAAGAGGTCTGAATACTTTTCGAATGCACTGTAAGTATCTTTGTCATACAGTAAGCTGTTGTTATTGCTGACACCCTACAGTCAAATGTTTGCACCAGTAGAGTAGATATCTAGCTATATAAACCACGCCCCTCTGCAAACACACCTTGTCCGATGTTGGTTACAAGACATTACTTATTTTAAATAGTACATTTTTCAGAAATTGAATCCAGGGCATTATTTAGGATGCTTAAAACCGATGCTTATACTATATTAAATGAAACGGAGAACCTCGTCGTGTTCATGAAACTCTCCCCTACAGACGTTTTCGTGAGAAGACTGATTTTCAATCGACTCTAGGGTGTTTAAAGAGCACATTTGGCATCCACATGGCTAATAAGATACTGCTCCACGTGAACATTTAATTTTAGCTTTTAATACCGGTTTTTAAGTTGAATTAATAAAACTCGGTCTGTAACTCTGAAGGTCTAGGTTCTACTAAATCCTACTGTTGCATGTTCTAATAGGGAGTGGAACAGAAACTATTTTCATGGTGACACTGATGATTTAACCCTTAATTTAAAGACACATTTAAATGTATAGTTCAGTAATTCAACAAGGGACCAAATGCTTAATTTGAGATGTTAGGCTGTGTCAACGATTAAGAAACTGCGAGTGACGGGCGGTATCAAGGTGTGTCGAAGTATTTGACACAGCATGTATCCCACACGTGTCCAAATGTGTTCATTGAGTCTGACACGAGGTGGTCCATTTCTTGGTGTGTCCAACTGTGTGTCGATTCTGGCAAAGAGTTGATTTGGTCCGTATCGAACCTGTACATATTTGTAAACTCATGGACATATGCTGTGTTGGAATGTATGTCAAGACCTGTCCGATCTTGGTACAGGGGAATTTCGGGCAGTGATATGGTCACGGTAACGAAGAGAAGGTGAAAGGGTGGATTATTTATTCAATTCCTTCTCACAAATTGTGGAGTAGTTGTGTTTTTTTGAGAGCTCTCTGTGTGTCACACAACACCTCTAACACCACAGAAAGCACTGGATGTGCATCATCATACCCTGTGTCTGACAGCTTCTGTCACTGGAACAGCTGATCTCATTAAGAACAAAAGAAAGGCATGCACACAAGCACAAACGCACACACACAAACATGCACACACACACATTTCACCCATATATTGATGTAACACTGTACAGACAAGTCTATTGACACAGACACACAAACACTCCGATTAAGAAAGCTTAAATTACTTGGTGGGCTCCATTAAATGAATGGCATGAACAAATAGACCATCCAAGTCATTGTGAAATAGAGGATGAACAGTTTTCTACTGTCAGGGAGATTTTCACAGATGTAGTATGACAACTCTGCGCTTGCTTTGTCTGTCTCCATACTTACCTTACAGCTCAGTAACACCAGCTTAAGAGCTGTCAGTCAACTGAACTGTACTAGCACAATTTGAAATTGTATTTTTTTTTACATTGGATAAAAGTAGAGACTCAGAGCTATACAATTGTATATTGTACACTGCAGTTGAGAAACAATGGGAAAGTAATTCTGCTTGTAACCTCACTTTTGAGAAAATGGACCGTGAATATTTTGGTACACCTGCTGGAGAGCTCTTCTTTGTCTACTACCATACATCATCGTTCACACCCTCTTAAGCATTAGCCCCACCCATCTCTTTAAGGATTCAAGTGTGACGACATGTGCTAAACAGAGTGAGTAAGGTAGTGTAGTAAACAACCAAAGTAGTAGAAAAATGTAATAGTAAAAATAGACTATCTAGTCCTTGGCCTATATTCTAATATGACTTTGGTGCAGGTCATGTTTTTCTTCACATTACTGTCTCTGGTAAACACACACTATATCAAATAAAATCTATGATAATTGTCACATACACATGCACAGGTGTAAACGGTAGAGTGAAATGATTACTTGCATAGTGGACTCTTTTGTTTAGACCCATAATCCAAACCCAGTAGCTAAATTAAACCAACCAGGTTTAAATTTAGCTAGCTAACATTAGGCTATAACTAGCAATTCAAATGGATTTCTGAGATAAGAATAATATTACTACACAGCTCATACATGTAATGTTAGCTAGCTAGCGACCCCCTTCAGCTCCCAGCTGTGCCCTGGACACCATATGTGAATTGATTGCCCCCCATCTATTGTCAGAGTTCGTACTGTTAGGTGACCTAAACTGGGATATGCTTAACACCCCGGCCGTCCTACAATCTAAGCTAAATGCCCTCAATCTCACACAAATTATCAAGGAACCTACCAGGTACAACCCCAAATCCATAACCATGGGCACCCTCATCGATATCATCCTGACCAACTTGCCATCTAAATACACCTCTGCTGTTTTCAACCAGGATCTCAGCGATCACTTCCCCATTGCCTGCGTCTGTTATGGGTCCGTGGTCAAACCACCCCCCCCTCATCACTGTCAACGCTCTCTAAAACACTTCTGCGAGCAGGCCTTTCTAATCGACCTGCCCCGGGTATCCTGGAGGATATTGACCTCATCCCGTCATTAGAGGATGCCTGGTTGTTCTTCAAAAGTGCCATCCTAACCATCTTAAATAAGCATGCCCCTTTCCTATAGAGACTGTAAACACGGTGGCTTTCCACCGAGTACACAGACTTGGAGCTCGGAGTGACAAGACCAAGGGTCCCCAACCGATCATTGCAAAATTTGAACACTAATAACAAAAGGAGCTGATCAAAAGCAGGGGAAGGGAGCTTAAAGGGACCAAATTCGGTCTCAATGACCAATTTCCAAGAGAGATTAACGAACGTCGTAAGAGACTGTATCCGGTAAAAAGACAACCAAGGGAGAATGGTAAGCGTGCCTTTATCATTGTGGACAAACTCTTTATAGATGGACAGCTATTCCGAGACAGCTCCATAACACCGTGGCTGTACTAAATTCTACAGGGACTTCAGGTTATGAAAAAAAGAAGATATGGGAACTGTAAAAATATCTGAACATTATGAAGTGGATATGAACACACACATACTCATTTACATGCTTGCTTGCATACGGATTTATACACACACACACACACACACACACACACACACACACACACACACACACACACACACACACACACACCTGATCTCGCTCTCTTCTCTCACTCTCTTTCTCTTTTCTCTTCTCTTTTCTCCCTCTCTATTGTCGAGAACTGTTTTATAATTTAATGTGTTTAATGTTTGTCTATCTTTTTTATGTGTTTGTCTACAAGTTTATATATGTTTACAACAAGCAACGGGAGATATCAGAATATGGGCATTGGGGAATAATAACCTATTGTACGGAAAACATTTGTACTGTAGTGAAGCCGTCTCTAGAGTAATGCAAGGTCTCTATCATGATCATGTGAAACGTCAATTGCTATGGAAATACTGGGATGTGTTTTTCAATTACTTTAAAGGTAATTACGATGCAACTATGATAGTGATACGATATGGATTACAATTATCTTCATGAATATTAATTAAGGCTATACGCACTACATGCTACACACAGACACTCAACCATGCAAATTGGCAGTGTTATTACTTATTTGGACATCACACATTATAGTTTTTCTAACATCTGTGGCATTGGCTCACAGGCAAACAGGCAAGGGAATAATACACATATTGCTAGAACCTATTTCTTGAATTATAAGTATCAGTCATTTGAAAGCTGTAGTTTTGACCTTCATAATACCTCTGATGGCAGTAACTTCACAAGCACTAACTATGGTCAATATAGACTGAGAATAGTATCAGTTATGGTAAGGATGAAATAACTATAGCCAGTTATAATTGTATTGGTTTGGCAGATTATAAAAAAAGAAGATCAGTCTTTACATGGCTAAAAGAAAAGGAATATAACATATACTGTTTACAGGAAACACACTCTGCATCCTTAGATGGAGTTGCGTGGAAAAAGGAAGTGGGTGGTGAAATAATTTTCTGTCAGGGACAAAGGTGATACAAATTTTGATCTGAATGTGCAAATAGTCAGGAATGATTCGCAAGGAAGGTGGATCCTTCTGAATATGAAAGTGGACGAAAAAGAGATTTGGTTCATTAATCTATATGGTCCAAATCAGGATGTTCCACACTTCTTCACAAACATTTATACCAATTTATTGAACTTACAGGCAACAAATGGTCAAATCATTATGGTAGGAGACTATAACAGTGTTAAGTACCTCAATGGACCGTAAAGGTAATCACTCTACAAACTATCATCACCGTGCCCTTAAGGAAATCACAACTATTATGGACATATTAGAAATAGTGGATATTTGGAGACTAAAAATCCCGAACTAGTGAGATATTTCTTGGAGGAGACATAATCAAGCTAGTCATCTTGACTACTTTCTTGTCTTTTTCTCTCTTGCATCAAAGGTTAAAAAGTTTTAATATTAGACAGAATGTGATCGGATCATCTAATTGACATTCACATAACTCTTATAGATTTTCTACGTAGACGGGGATATTGGAAATTTTATCAAAGTTTACTGGAGGACAACTTAATCTTTCACGAGCCTCTACCCCGGGTCCGGGAGCACCCCATAACCCCCCCCCCCACACTGATTAGTATCGCTAGCATAGCGTCACAATTAAATAGTAGCATCTAAATATCATTAAATCACAAGTCCAAGACACCTAATGAAAGATACAGATCCTGTGAATAAAGCCACCATTTCAGATTTTTAAAATGTTTTACAGGGAAGACACAATATGTAAATCTATTAGCTAAACACGTTAGCAAAAATCACCATTTTTCTTTGTCCACCATTTTCTCTCAACACCAGTAGCTATCACCAATTCGGCTAAACTAAGATATTGATAGCCACTAACCAAGAAAAAACCTCATCAGATGACAGTCTGATAACAGATTTATGGTATAGGATAGGTGTCACGATCGTGTTGACATGAATGAGAGGACCAAGGCGCAACATGACTTGAATACATCTTCTTTAATTATAACGACGAAGATGAACACGTAACACTTATACACACTAACAAAAAACAACAAACGATCGTGAAACTTAAAACGCAAGTGCGCACACGCACACACACACACACACACACACACACACACACACACACACACACACACACACACACACACACACACACACACACACACACACACACACACACACACACACACACACACACACACACACTACTTACGTTCGACATATACATATACAATGACCCACAAACAGCTAAAGCCTATGGCAGCCTTAAATATTGTTCCCAATTAGAGACAACAGAAACCAGCTGTCTCTAATTGAGAACCCATTCAGGCAACCATAGACTTTCCTAGAAAACTACACACACCCATAGACACAGCTAGATACATACACTCAACACAAACCCATACACTACAACCAACACCACCTCTACCATATAATACCCCAAACACACATACCCCATGTCACACCCTGACCTAAATAAAATAATAAAGAAAACAAATAATACTAAGGCCAGGGCGTGACAATAGGTTTTGTTAGAAAAATGTGCATATTTCAGGTAGAAATCATAGTTTACAATTGCACCCACCGTCACAACTAGACAAGAATAAATACATAGAGCAACGTGTATTACCTAATTACTAATCATCAAACATTTCGTAAAAATACACAGCATACACTAATCGAAAGACACAGATCCTGTGAATACAGACAATATTTCAGATTTTCTAAGTGTCTTACAGCGAAAACACAATAAATCGTTATATTAGCATACCACATGTGCAAACATTACCAGAGCATTGATTCTAGCCAAAGAGAGCGATAACGTAATCATCGCCAAAATATATTAATTTTTTCACTAACCTTCTCAGAATTCTTCAGATGACACTCCTGTAACATCATATTACAACATACATAGAGAGTTTGTTCGAAAATGTGCATATTTAGCCACCAAAATCATGGTTAGACAATGACAAAAGTAGCTCAGCTGGTCAGAAAATGTCCTGCACCATATTAGACAGTGATCTAGTCTTATACATAAATACTCATAAACTTGACAAAAAAATACAGGGTGGACAGCGATTGATAGACAATTTAATTCTTAATACAATCGCGGAATTACATTTTTTTAATTATCCTTACTTTTCAATACAGGTTGCGCCAAGTGAAGCTATAGCAAACAAGATGGCGGCATAAACGTTTAACATTTATCGACAGAAACACGATTTATCATCATAAATTGTTCTTACTATGAGCTGTTCTCCCATCAGAATCTTGGACAATGAATCCTTTCTTGGGTCTAATCTTCTTTTGGTCGAAAGATGTCCACTTGTCCGTCGAAATGCCCACTAACGTACGACCGGGACCCCGAAACGTGCCCGGAGCTTCAAAGTCTATTACAAAGCAATGCCTCAAAATCGCACTAAACGGATATAAATTGCTATAAAGCGGTTTAAATTAACTACATTATGATGTTTCTAACACCTATAACAAGTAAAAAGATGACCGACGCTATATTACTTGCTAAACCAATGCTTGGAAAAAGGCCAGTCAGATATCCTTCTTGCGTTGAGCGCAGTGTCCAAAGGAAGGCTACTTCCGGTATTTTATCATTTATAGAGCCAATGATTGCGCAATCGACTCCATTCAAATTGTCACCACTTACTAACATCTAGAGGAAGGCGTGGGCAGTGTTTGTATCTCATAGGATTAACAGAGACTTTTAAAACTGATCTGGAACCAGAGGCCAAGATGTCTAAATCTCACACACTGGGAGGAAAAGTGCTGTAGAATGAGTTCTGTTTCACTCAGAGACATAATTCAAACGGCTATAGAAACTAGACAGTGTTTTCTATCCAATAATAACAATAATATGCATATTGTACGAGCAAGAATTGAGTACTAGGCAGTTTAATCTGTAGAGACAATTATGCTAATTTGAAACAGCACCCCCTATAGTTGCAAGACGTTAACATATAATAAAAAAATATAACAGATAATATAATAAAATAATATATAACCAATTTTTTCCTGTAAAATAAAGGTTCAGCATATCCCCTAATTGTTTGGGATACCTTTAAATGTACCTTCGGAGGTAATTCAAATCAATATTCAGCAATAATAAAAAAGCAGTTTCTGGCTAAAGAGACAAGACTAACAAGGGAAATCCATGAACTAATAGTACATGTAGATAGCACTAAAAACGATACTACAGAGATACAAAATAAAATAGAGAAAAATATTAATAATTTGAAAAACTTATTCAAGAACGATCTAATGTAATCTATTACAAAATAAAGCAAACTGGATGGAATATGGAGAAAAATTGACAAAATTCTTCCTGAATCTCTAATACAGGAACATTAACAAAAATAATTTGCAGAAGCTCGTTACTGAAGACGGAGTCATCTATGATTCTCTGAATTATATTTTAAAATAGTAAGCTAATTATTTTAGGCAGATGTTCTCTTTTCCGTTTCATCCTCTCCCACTGAATGAAGATTAAGGTCAGGAATTCTTTCTAAATAATATAAAAAATAGAAAATTAACAAATGTACAGAAAGATCAGTGCGAAGGCCAAATTACAGAGGAAGAACGTTTTGAGGCTATTAGATCCTTTCAGTCTGGAAAAACCCCAGGGCTTGATGGCATACCGGTAGAGGTATATTAAATATTTTTTGATATACTAAAAGCTCCATTGTTAGATTGTTTGAACTACTCCTATAGAAATGGTAGTCTGTCAGGTACTCAGCAGGAAGGTCTGATTTCTCTATTATTGAAACAAGACCCAGATGGAAAATATAAAGACCCAGTCTATCTAAAAAACTGGAGGCCCCTTACACTTCAATGTTGTGATGCAAAAATACTAGCAAAATGCATAGCACTCAGAATTAAAAGGGTTTACCAGGTATTGTTCATCCTGTTCAGACAGGTTTTTTACATGGACGATACATTGGAGACAATATACAACAACTACTAGAAATAATAGAACATCATGAAACATTTAAGAAGCCAGGAATGGTATTTATAGCGGATTTTGAAAAGGCATTTGATAAAGTAAGACTGGATTTAATTTATAAATGCCAGTTTTTTTTTCCATTTCGGTAATTGTCTTATAAAATGGGTAAAAATAATGCATAGCAACCCCAGGTGTAAAATAGGAAATAACGGCTACTTCTCAGATAGTTTGAATTGTCAAGAGGAGTTGAACAAGGGTGTCCGCTGTCACCATATTTATTCGTTATGGCCATTGAAATGCTAGCTATTGAAATCAGATCCAATAACAACATTCGAGGATTAGAAATCCAAGGCTTAAAAACAAAGGTGTCCATGTATGCCGATGACTGAAGTGTTATATTAAATCCGAAAGCTAGATCCCTACAATGTCTCATTAAAGATAACTTTTCTGTACTCTCTGGAGTAAAACCTAACTATGATATGTGTACAATATTACGTATTGGATCCTTAAAAAAGAAAACTTTTACATTACCCTGCAGTTTACTTATAAAATGGGCTGATGGTGAAGTAGACATACTCGGTATTCATATCACAAAAGATAAATAAGCTCTCCACAATGAATTTCAATAGAAAACTTGTGAAAATAGACAAGATCCTGCAATCATGGAGAGGTAAATACCTGTCTATTTATGGAAAAATTGCCTGTTACGGCTGTCGCTCTCCTCATCCTCGGACGAGGTGAGGAGAGAAGGATCTTCAGACCAAAACGCAGCTTGTGGGAAATAAGCCATCCTTTTATTTATAAACGAAAAAACTGATGATGATGGCAACACGAAAACAAACACTTTACCAAACTTTACAAAAACAAGAAAACGACGTAGAACGAAACCTGAACATAAACTCACATCAATAAACGTAAACTCACGGACAGGAACGTTACATCAAAACGCACGAACAGCCAAACAGTACCGTATGTGAATATACATCGACAACACGAGAGACATCACAGGAGACAATCACCCACAAACAAACAGTGAGAACGCCCTACCTAAATATGACTCTTAATTAGAGGAAAACGCAAACCACCTGCCTCTAATCAAGAGCCATACCAGGTAACCCAAAACCAACATAGAAACAGATAACATAGACTGCCCACCCAAAACACATGCCCTGACCATAAACACATAAAAAACAACATAAAACAGGTCAGGACTGTTACAGAACCCCCCCCTCAAGGTGCGAACGCCGGGCGCACCAGCACAAAGTCCAGGGGAGGGTCTGGGTGGGCAGTTGACCACGGTGGTGGCTCCGGCTCTGGACGCTGTCCCCACACCACCATAGTCACTCCCCTCTTCTGTCTACCCCTTCCAATGACCACCCTAAAACTACCTTCCCCTAAATAAACGGCCAGCACCGGGACAAGGGGCAGCACCGGGACAAGGGGTAGCACCGGGACAAGGGGTAGCACCGGGACAAGGGGCAGCACCGGAACAAGGGGCAGCACCAGGATAAGGACCAGCACCGGAATAAGGGGCAGCACCGGGACAAGGGGCAGCACCGGGACAAGGGGCAGCACCGGGACAAGGGGCAGCACCGGGACAAGGGGCAGCACCGGGACAAGGGGCAGATCCCGGCTGAAGGACTCTGGCAGGTCCCGGCTGAGGGACTCTGGCAGGTCCTGTTTGGACGGCTCTGGCAGGTCCTGGCTGGACGGCTCTGGCAGGTCCTGGCTGGACGGCTCTGGCAGGTCCTGGCTGGACGGCTCTGGCAGGTCCTGGCTGGACGGCTCTGGCAGGTCCTGGCTGGACGGCTCAGGCAGGTCCTGGCTGGACGGCTCAGGCAGGTCCTGTCTGGTTGGCGGCTCTGGCGGATCCTGTCTGGCTGACGGCTCTAGCGGCTCCTGTCTGGCTGACGGCTCTAGCGGCTCCTGTCTGGCGGATGGCTCTGTAGGCTCATGGCAGACGGGCGGCTTTGCAGGCTCATGGCAGACGGGCGGCTTTGCAGGCTCCTGGCAGACGGATGGCTCAGACGGCGCTGGGGAGACGGATGGCTCAGATGGCGCTGGGGAGACGGATGGCTCAGATGGCGCTGGGGAGACGGATGGCTCAGATGGCGCTGGGGAGACGGATGGCTCAGATGGCGCTGGGGAGACGGATGGCTCTGTAGGGAGGAGAAGGAGAGACAGCCTGGTGCGTGGTCTAGGCACTGGCTGCGCTGGAGAAGAGGAAACAGCAGGAGAGAGAACCCGGAGAGACAGCCTGGTACGGGGGGCTGCCACCGGAGGACTGGTACATGGAGGTGGCACCGGGTCTACCGGACCGTGAAGGAGGACACGTGCTCTTGAGCACCGAGCCTCCCCAACCCTACCAGGTTGAATGATCCCCGTAGCCCTGCCAGTGCGGCGAGGTGGAATAGCCCGCACTGGCCTATGCAGGCGAACCGGGGACACCACCTGTAAGGCTGGTGCCATGTACGCCGGCCCGAGGAGACGTACTGGAGGCCAGATACGTTGGGCCGGCTTCATGACATCCGGCTCGATGCCCAACCTAGCCCTCCCAGTGCGGCAAGGTGGAATAGCCCGCACTGGGCTAAGCACGCGTACTGGGGACACCATGCGCTTTACCGCATAACACGGTGTCTTACCAGTACGACGCCTTCTACCTCCACGGTAAGCACGGGGAGTTGGCTCGGGTATCCTACCCGGCTTTGCCACACTCCTCGTGTGCCCCCCCCCCAAGAAATTTTTTGGTCTGACTCACGGGCTCCCAACCGCGTCGTCGCGCTGCCTCCTCATACCAGCGCCTCTCAGCCTTCGCTGCTTCCAACTCCTCCTTTGGACGGCGATATTCCCCTGGTTGAGCCCAAGGTCCTCTACCGTCCAGGATCTCCTCCCAAGTCCAGGAGTCCTTGTTGCTCCGTAGAGCATTCCCATACCGCTTGGTCTTAGCGTGGTGGGTGATTCTGTTACGGCTGTCGCTCTCCTCATCCTCGGACGAGGTGAGGAGAGAAGGATCTTCAGACCAAAACGCAGCTTGTGGGAAATAAGCCATCCTTTTATTTATAAACGAAAAAACTGATGATGATGGCAACACGAAAACAAACACTTTACCAAACTTTACAAAAACAAGAAAACGACGTAGAACGAAACCTGAACATAAACTCACATCAATAAACGTAAACTCACGGACAGGAACGTTACATCAAAACGCACGAACAGCCAAACAGTACCGTATGTGAATATACATCGACAACACGAGAGACATCACAGGAGACAATCACCCACAAACAAACAGTGAGAACGCCCTACCTAAATATGACTCTTAATTAGAGGAAAACGCAAACCACCTGCCTCTAATCAAGAGCCATACCAGGTAACCCAAAACCAACATAGAAACAGATAACATAGACTGCCCACCCAAAACACATGCCCTGACCATAAACACATAAAAAACAACATAAAACAGGTCAGGACTGTTACATTGCCCTGATTACCTCATATCTCAGTTTACTCACTTACTTATGGCGCTGCCTACACCTGATGACTCGTTTTTCAAATCATATGAGCAAAAAATATGTATCTTTATCTGGGATGCTAAACCAGACAAAATAAAACATGCCTATCTATATAATGAATATAAATTGGGTGGGTTGAGATTATTAAACATAAAAGCAATAAACCTCTCTCTAAAAGCTTCACTCATTCAAAAGTTTTATTTGAACCCTAAATGGCTCTCAATGAGATTACTAAGAAAAGCTCATCTGTCACACCCTGGCCTTAGTTAACTTTGTTTTCTTTATTATTTTAGTTAGGTCAGGGTGTGACATGGGGGATTTATGTGTTTTTATATTGTCTAGGGTTTTTGTATGTTTATGAGGCAGTGTTCAGTCTAGGTGTTTGTATGTCTATGGTTGCCTGGATTGGTTCTCAATTAGAGACAGCTGTCTATCGTTGTCTCTGATTGGGAGCCATATTTAGGCAGCCATAGTCATTAGGTACTTTGTGGGTGATTGTCTATGTCTTTACGTTAGTTGCTTGTGTCTGCACTTTCGTTCTATAGCTTCACGGTCATTTTTTTTATTTTTATTGTTTGTTAGTGTTCGTTTCGTGTTCGATGTACTGTTATCACACTGCGCCTTGGTCCTCCTCTCTTCATTGTTACGACGATCGTGACATCATCCATTGTTTAAAAATGACCTTTTTGCCTTTGTGCAGATTGCCATGTCTCATTTTCGATTAATTGAAAATGATACTTTGAAAAAAGTATCTCTCTTTTTCAAACACGCTGGCTACAGTTTCATCCCCCTGAAAAGACAGAACAAATATTACAACAAATATTATGGCTGAACTCAAATGTGCTGGTTGATAAAATACCTGTATTTATGGGAAAGATGTTTGAAAAGGGTATTTTGTTCTTAAATGATAATGTACATTGAAATGGTAGAGTTATGTCCTTCATGGAGTTATCGGAATTGTACGGAAAGATCTGCTCAATCCAATAGTACAACCAATTGATTACAGCATTTGGTTGTGAGGATACAGATTCAATAGACCATTTATTTTGGTTTTGCCCTCAAGTAGCCTGTTTCTGGTCTCAGTTTCTGGAATGGCTGAAAATGCATAAATGCATAGCAATTGACCCTAGAAATAGTACTGTTAGGAGATCTGGAGAGACTGGGTCAGTCAAATACTAATATACTAATACCCTTAGTAAAAGTATTTATCTTCAACTCGCAATCTGTGGATTCTACTTGATTAGATAGACTGAAATTGTATGTTAAACATCACAGCATAGTTGAAAGATATGTGTTGCATAGAAACCTGAAGTGGGTGGCCAGCAGAGATAGATGGGATGGGCTGAGGGAAACTGAGGGTTGGTATGTGGAATTGAAGACAAGTGGGAGTGGAGTTGCTGTGTGGGAGATAGAATGACGGTCAAAGGTAAAAGTAAAAAATATATATACTGTATATTAAAGCATAATACAAAGTACATTTGAATGACACTAAGTGGCAGTGTTTCTACAACTAATGCCGGTTTGCCTGAGGCTGATGGCGTGCAGGTGTTTGTACACATGAATGAATAAGAGTGTGTCTATGTGACACACTCTTATTCAAATAAACACATACAAGAACACACACATACATGTAATAGTGCCAGACATGCACACAAACATATACAGTTGGCATTGCTGTTATGATTTTAGTTGTCCTTGATGTCCTTCGTTTTAAATGTATTATTTAGTTTTATAGATTTTTTTGCATTGTTGTTTGCTGTTTTCTTCTGTCTTTTCCTTTTGTCTCTTTAGTTCATTATTTTTGGTTGTTGGTGCATTGGGGGGTTCTTGGGGGTGGGGAATGGAATAAATTGTATGTAAAAAAAATCTTCCTGGGGGGACTGTGGGAGGGGACTCGAATGGTTGAGGGACAGCTATTGTGGAACCGTGGGGGGATCTTGGAGGGTTTGGGTTCACGTTTTTTTGGCCTGGTGGTACATTGGTCAACATGCCCTTGAGCAGGGCATTGACCCTGGAATCTTCTGTGTTGCTCTGAACGGGATCTGTTCAAAAAAGTGCCTTCCTCACCATCGTAAATAAGCATGCCCCTTTCAAAAATGTAGAACTAAGAACAAATATAGCTCTTGGTTCACTCCAGACTTGACTGCCCTTGACCTGCACAAAAACATCCTGTGGTTCATTGCACAAGCTTCGAATAGTCCCCGCGATATGCAACTTTTCAGGGAAGTCAGGAACCAATATATACAGTCAGATAGGAAAGCAAAGGCTAGCTTTTTCAAAAAGAAATGTGCATCCTGCAGCACTAATTCCAAAACGTTTTTGGACACTGTAAAGTCCATGGAGAATAAGAGCACCTCCTCTCAGCTGCCCACTCTACTGAGGCTAGGAAACACTATCGCCACCGAAAATCCACGATTTTTGAGAATTTCAATAAGCATTTCTCTACGGCTGGCCTCGCTTTCCACCTGGCTAACCCGACCCCGGCCAACAGCTCTGCACCCCCCGCAGCAACTGTCCCAAGCGCCCCCCACTTCTCATTCACCCATATCCAGACAGCTGATGTCCTGAAAGAGCTGCAGAATCTGGATCCCTACAAATCAGCTCGGCTAGACAGTCTGGACCGTCTCTTCCTAAAATGATCTGCCGCCATTGTCGCAACTGCTATTACTAGTCTGTTCAACCTCTCTTTCGTATCGTCTGAGATTCTTAAAGATTGGAAAGTCACCGCGGTCATCGCCCTCTTCAAAGGGGCAGAAACACTCTAGACCCAAACTGTTACAGACCTATAACCATCCTGCCCTGCCTTAATAAAGCCAAGTGAACAAACAGATCACCGACCATCTCGAATCCCACCGTACCTTCTCCGCTATGCAATCCGGTTTCTGAGCTGGTAACAGGTGTACCTCAGCCACGCTCAAGGTCCTAAACGATATCATAACCACCATCGATAAAAACAGTACTGTGCAGCCTTCTTCATCGACCTGGCCAAGGCTTTCGACTCTGTCAATCATCGTATTCTTATCGGCAGACTGAACAGCCTTGGTTTCTCTAATGACTGCCTCGCCTGGTTCACTAACTACTTCTCAGATAGAGTTCAGTGTGTCAACTTGGATGGCCTGTTGTCCGGACATCTGGCAGTCTCTATGGGGGTGCCACAGGGTTCAATTCTTCGGCCGATTCTTTTCTCTGTATATCTCAATGACTTCGCTCTTGATGCGGGTGATTCTTTGAGCCACCTCAACACAGACGATACCATTCTGTATGCATCTGGCCCTTCTTTGGAATTGTGTTAACAATCCTCCAAAGGAGCTTCAATGTCATACAACACTCCTTCCGTGGCTTCCAACTGCTCTTAAACGCTAGTAAAACTAAATGCATGCTATTGAACCGATTGCTGCCCGCACCTGCCCGCCTGACTAGCATCACTACTCTGGATGGTTCTGACTTAAAATATGTGGTCAACTATAAATACCTAGGTGTCTGGCTAGACTGTAAACTCTCCTTCCAAGCTCATATTAAGCATCTCCAATCCAAAATTAAATCTAGAATCGGCTTCCTATTTAGCAACAAAGCCTCCTTCACTCATGCCGCCAAACATACCCTCGTAAAACTGACTATCCTGCTGAACCTTGACTTCGGCGATGACATTTACAAAGTAGCCTCCAACACTCCACTCAGCAAATTGGATGCAGTCTATCACAGTTCCATCCGTTTTGTCACCAAAGCCCCATATATTAACCACTATTGCGACCTGTATGCTCTCGTTGGCTGGTCCTCGCTACATATTCGTCGCCAAACCCACTGGCTCCAGGTCATCTCTAAGTCTTTGCTAGGTAAAGCTCTGCCTTATCTCAGCTCATTGGTCACCATAGCAACACCCACCCGTAGCATACGCTAAAGCAGGTATATTTCTCTGGTCATCCCCAAAGCCAACATCTCCTTCAGCTGCCTTTCCTTCCAGTTCTCTGCTGCCAATGACTGGAACAAATAGCAAAAATCACTGAAGTTGGAGACTTATATCTCCCTCACTAACTTCAAGCATCGGCTGTCAGAGCAGCTCACCGATCGCTGCAGCTGTACACAGGCCATCTGTAAATAGACCATCCTACCAACTACCTACCTCATGCCCATATATATATATTTTTTCTGCTCTTTTGCACACCAGTATTTTTACTTACATACCTCATCTGCACATCTATCATTCCAGTGTTTATTGCCTTACGTCCTTACTTCATTTGCACACACTGTATACAGATTTTCTATTTTGTTATTGACTCCGTTTGTTTACCCCACGGGTAACTCTGTGTTGTTGTTTTTGTCGCACTGCTTTCCTTTATCTTGGCCAGGTCGCAGTTGTAAATGAGAACTCATTCTCAAATGGCCTACCTGGTTAAATAAAGTTGAAATAAAATAAAAGGGGGAAAAAATAAAAAATTCACGGCTTATCCAACTAGGTTCGTAATTTAAGTAGCTTACGTTCCGGTCTTTGTGGCAGTGAGCAAATAGTGTCCTTGAGGAGCTTATTTTTGTACTTATTCAGTTGTTTTTAATATGTAAGTGGTACTGTACTGTGATGACATCTGCACAGGGGGAAGCCATGTAGCAGGGGGCTTCAAAGGACTCTGCATTTGGGTGAGGGAGACTGTGAAACTCTGCTGCCATTGTTGGGCTCAAAAGTTTTCATACATCTCATGTCACACTTTAGTGCTAATAGAAGTTGCTGCCAGGTCTGTTCTGTCCAAGCAGCTTGGTATGTTAGTAGCCTTATTAACTTAGCTTTATATAACACAATTACCTAGAGATTATTGTTATTTACTTTGTGCCGTCAGAAGTAGCTTCAGACTAAACATTGCTCTCTCAGTTTTGGGTTGGATGGTATTTCCAGATTTCCGCTGTGTTTTCTTCTGCAGGTTTTGGTATGCTAGAAGTTTTCTCTTGATAGTCCTTTGTAGTAAGAATTCTTTCAAGTAATTTTGTCAAAAAATCAAGGTTTTAGGTTTAGAATTTTGATATGGAGTGAAGGTTTTGATGTAGAGGGTAGTATCCTGTATAAATCCAAGTTTAGCTATGTTTATCCAACTCTAACTCAATGTTACCATGAACTCATGGCCTCTCTCTCTCTCTCTCTCTCTCTCTCTCTCCTCTGTTTCTCTCCCTTCATTACTATTCCTCTCTCTCTTTCCCCCCTCCATTACTATTCCTCTCTGATGCTCCTCGGCTCCCAGTAAATTACCAAGTCAATTTAGAGCCACTTAATAAAGCCTCAGCTTGTTTAAAAGGCAAAGACGGAAGGAAGAATAGTGGGAGAAGAAACAGCTTTAAGTAGTTTGTCCTTGCCCCTTCAACCTCTTGGCTGATACATCATCAATTCAGTGTTCTAGATGGGTGGTAGGGCGGTGTGTAGGCAGAATACACAAAAAAAAAAGATGTTCCTGAATAGTACAAGGTAGGGTTTATTTGGCTTATAACCATAGCGGAACCCTTTTTGTGTTATGTATAACCCTTTTTTGAAGGTTCAATAAAGAACCATGCTAATAAGGTTTAAAATAGATCCTACATGGTGTTACAAAGAACCCTTTCCTATGATTTTTATAAAGAACCATTAAAAAAGTTTCTATATAGCACCGAAAAAGGGTTCCGCTATGGTTACAAACCTTTTTGGGGTTATATAGAACCTTTTTATAGTTCTTTATAGAACCTTCATGGGGAATGGTTCTAAAAATAACTTTTCTCAATCTGAAAGGTACAGTACTTTGTAGATCCTTTTAAAGAAACATACAGGGTTTTTTTTCCTGGTCAGCCATATATATTTATATATAGATATAGATTGTACACTCTTATTCATGGTTGCACAAAAAAAAAAAGCTTTGAGCAAATCATGTCGCAAAATATTCTTATGAGTCGCCTCCCCTACATTTTAATTATCGCTAAAAGATTAAATAACTATTTTGTAATAACTACCATCACCCTTCCCGACGAATCCTTGAGGAACCTAATTTTGTGTGTGTAACAAATCAAGGCCAAAGAATTACAATATTGCAGACAAAGACTGAGCATGCAGTGTACACGGACACGCACAAAAGTGCAAGCACACACCCACACACACGCGAATGCACACACATGCACATAAACACGCAAACATACTCAGACATTTTATTCCTGAGACTCAATTGAGCATTGAGCCTGAATTCTAAATAAGCAGAAATGGGCAGTATTTCTGTTACATGTATTTTAAATACATATTTTAATTACTTCTGAGTATTTTGTATTTAGCATTTTAAAAATACTCTAATTTATTCTAGAAAGCTAGGCGTATGTCGCACATCACTACTTCACAGGAGAGGCATTGAAACGTATTATTACAATTTTAATTTTTTTTATTCAGAATTCATTTTTGGGCAGAAATGCTTTCACAAACATGTGAACATTCATGTGCCTTAATAACAAACGTGTATGACATCTGTAAATACAAATACTATTGTTCATTTTCCACACAGACCATCCCCTTGCATGGCAAAGCTCTGTAAGAGCACGCTACCCCTATGTCGAGAGAGAGAGTATTGGCACAGGGTGCAACCTCTGAATACTAGACATTGAGCAAATTTAAACAATCTCTGTCAACATGTACAAGTCTGGAACAGTAATGGTGCAGGGCATCCTCATACAATTTCAGTAGGACTTTTACAGGATCAAAGAGAGAGCAGAGCAGGAAAAGCTCTCTCTTGGTGACGACTCCCCCATCCTGAGCGAGTCTGATCACAACTCATCCTCAAACTGGCCTGCAGACGAGCAGCCCCAAGAGGAGAGTCATCTCACCAGTGTTGAACAGACCCAGGCCGCACAACTGCACTGCTTCTCCACTGTTGAGAGAGATAACCTGTCTAGCCCCGGGGTGCCGCTAGCGGCACATCCCCCCCACCCCCACTGAAAAGGCAGAGCCGCGAAATTCAAAAAAAATATATTTTTTAATATTTAACTTTCACACATTAACCTGTTGGGGATGGGGGCGCTGTTGAGACTATTTATGCTAATCGTGTAATTTTTGAAACGGCTTCCCACAAAATCCTTGATCGTACAATATGCATATTATTATTATTATTGGATAGAAAACAGTCTATAGTTTCTATAGGAGTTGAAATTTTGTCTCTAAGTGGAACAGAGCCCATTCTACAGCAATTTCCCTGACATGGAGTCAGATTTCAGAAATTTTGGCCACTGTTCTGGAGTCAGTTAAAAGGGCACTGTTATTGCTATGACTATACGGACACTGCTTACGTCTTCCCCTGGATGCCTTTACGTGATGACGATTTGAATGGGGTCGATTGCGCGTTCACAGGCCCTATAAATAAAAAAACCCTGTAGGTAGGAACTCTTTTCTTGCTGCGTAATGCGCGTGGAGGACATCGACCTGCTATTTTTCCAAGCGTTAGTTTAGCCTGTTATATTTTTCCGGTCATGTTTTTACTCGTTATAGGAGTTAAAAACATCATAAGGTAGTTAATTTAAAGCGTTTTATAGCAATTTATATCCGTTTAGTGCGATTTTGGGACATTTATTTCTTTAACGCTGTGAATAGCTGGGCACGCTTTCAGTTCATCCCGAACGCAGTTGGCATTACGACATGGCAAGAGGACAGCTTTCCACCAAAAGACGATTACTCCCAAGAAAGGATCCTTTGCCCAAGATACTGATGGAAGAACAGCTCAAAGTAGGACATTTTTATTATGATAAATCGTGTTTCTGTCGAAACATTTTAGTGGCTTAGGACGCCATGTTTTTTGACGTAGCTTCGCTTGGCGCAAACTGTATTGAAAAGTAAGGATAAATTAAAAAATGTAATTCCGCAATTGTATTAAGAATTAAATTGTCTATCAATCCCTGTCCACCCTATATTTTTTTGTCACGTTTATGAGTATTTATGTATAAGAGTAGATCACTGTCTAAGTGGCGCAAGGACATTTTCTGACCAGCTGAGCTACATTTCACATTGTCTAACCATGATTTTGGTGGCTAAATATAAACATTTTCGATCAAACTCTATATGGATTGTGTAATATGATGTTACAGGAGTGTCATCTGAAGAATTCTGAGAAGGTTAGTGAAAAAATTAATATATTTTTGGCGATGTTGACGTTATCGCCCACTTTGGCTAGAATCAATGCTGGGCTGCTATGTGCTATGTGCTATGCTAATATAACGATTTATTGTGTTTTCGCTGTAAGACACTTAGAAAATCTGAAATATTGTCTGTATTCACAGGATCTGTGTCTTTCGATTCGTGTATGCTGTGTATTTTTACGAAATGTTTGATGATTAGTAAGTAGGTAAACACGTTGCTCTAAGTAGTTTTTCTATTCCATTTGTGACGGTGGGTGCAATTGTAACCTATGCCATCTACCTGAAATATGCACTTTTTTCTAACAAAACCTATCCCATACCATAAATATGTTATCAGACTGTCATCTGATGAGTTTTTTTCTTGGTTAGGGGCTATAAATATCTTAGTTTAGCCGAATTGGTGATGGCTACTGGTGTTGGTGGACAAATAAAAGATGGTGGATTATGCTAATGTGTTTTTAGGTAATAGATGTACATCTTTACATATTGTGTCTTCCCTGTAAAACATAAAAAAAATCGGACATGTTGACTGGATTCACAAGATCTGTGTCTTTCATTAGCTGTATTGGACTTTAATGCGTGAAAGTTAAATATTTAAAAAAAAAATAATAATTTGAATTTCGCGGCACTGGTTTTTCAGTGGGGGGGGGGGGGGAGTGCCGCGAGCGGCACCCTCATCCTAGACAGGTTAAGCGTGCCTTGAATTCGAAATAAATCACCAACATCACATTTTTTTTTTAAATATTTAACTTTCACACATTAAAGTCCAATACAGCTAATGAAAGACACAGATCTTGTGAATCCAGCCAACATGTCCGATTTTTTAAATGTTTTACAGGGAAGACACAATATGTAAAGATGTAAATCTATTAGCTAAACACATTAGCATAATCCACCATCTTTTCTTTGTCCACCAACACCAGTAGCTATCACCAATTCGGCTAAACTAAGATATTGATAGCCACCAACCAAGAAAAAACCTCCTCAGATGACAGTCTGATAACATATTTATGGTATAGGATAGGTTTTGTTAGAAAAATGTGCATATTTCAGGTAGATGTCATAGTTTACAATTGCACCCACCGTCACAAATGGACTAGAATAATTACAATGAACAACGTGTTTACCTAACTACTAATCATCAAACATTTCGTAAAAATACACAGCATACACGAATCGAAAGACACAGATCCTGTGAATACAGACAATATTTCAGATTTTCTAAGTGTCTTACAGCGAAAACACAATAAATCGTTATATTAGCATAGCACATGTGCAAACACTACCCCAGCATTGATTCTAGCCAAAGAGAGCGATAACGTAAACATCGCCAAAATATATTAATTTTTTCACTAACCTTCTCAGAATTCTTCAGATGACACTCCTGTAACATCACATTACAACATACATATACAGTTTGTTCGAAAATGTGCATATTTAGCCACCAAAATCATGGTTAGACAATGAGAAAAGTGGCCCAGCTGGTCAGAAAATGTCGTGCGCCATATTAGACAGTGATCTAGTCGTATACATAAATACTCATAAACGTGACTAAAAAATATAGGGTGGACAGCGATTGATAGACAATTTAATTCTTAATACAATCGCGGAATTACATTTTTTAAATTATCCTTACTTTTCAATACAGTTTGCGGCAAGCGAAGCTACGTAAAAAAAGATGGCGTCCTAGGCCACTAACATTTTTCGACAGAAACACGATTTATCATAATAAATTGTTCCTACTTTGAGCTGTTCTTCCATCAGAATCTTGGTCAAAGAATCCTTTCTTGGGTCTAATCGTCTTTTGGTCGAAAGCTGTCCTCTTGCCATGCAGAAATGCACATTGCGTTCGGCATGAACTGGAACGGTGCCCAGAGATTCACAGTGGCTCAGAAATAAATGTCCCAAAATCGCACTAAACGGATATAAATTGCTATAAAACGCTTTAAATTAACTACCTTATGATGTTTTTAACTCCTATAACCAGTAAAAATATGACCGGAGAAATATAACTGGCTACACTAATGCTTGGAAAAACAGTAGGTCGGTGTCCTCCGCGCGCCTGACGCACCTAGAAAAGAGTTCCTACCTACAGGATTTTTTCATTTATAGTGGCTGTGATTGGGCAATCGATACCATTCAAAGCGTCATCACGTAAAGGCATCCAGGGGAAGACGTAAGCAGTGTCCGTATACTCATAGGAATAACAGTGGCCTTAAAACTGACTCCAGAACAGGGGCCAAAATGTGTGAAATCTGACTCCATGTCAGGGAAATTGCTGTAGAATGAGTTCTGTTCCACTTAGAGACAAAATTTCAACGGCTATAGAAACTATAGACTGTTTTCTATCCAATGATAATAATAATATGCATATTGTAGGATCAAGAATTTTGTAGGAAGCCGTTTCAAAAATTACATGATTTCCATAAATAGTGACAACAGCACCCCCTAGCCTTAACAGGATAAATTCAGAGAGATGGTGGTGCTCAAAGAACTAGTCCAGACAGAACAGACCCACAAAACAGACCAGCACAACAACAAACCCCCAACAAGACCCAGAAGGCTGAAATTGGAGATAGACTGCTTTTTAACCTGCACTCCGGAATGAGGTGAGAGAACTTAAGGAGGAGAAAGAGGAAAACATGGAACACCTAACCGCACTGAATGAGGAGGTGTGTAAGCTGAGGTGTGATGGAGATCCGGACACTACTCCAGAGAAGCCAGCAGAACAGCCCACCTCAGACCCGGAACACAACCTCAATACCACATTGGGACAGACAACACAGGACCCACTAACCCAACAGACCCAACCCCCTATTAATAGCCCCCTGTGTCAGCTCCCCCGATAGCCCTTGTGACGAGCCCCACACATCCATTGAGGACACACAAAAGCCAGAGATTGTGCTCTTCATTGACTCAAGTGGGAAATACATAAAAGCTAATAAACTTTTCCCAAACACAAAGTGGCTAAACTCTGGTGCCCAAACACTAGGCATGCCCTGTAGCTGTTGTCAGGTGACAGACTAGGGTCCCCCAGCCACATGGGAAGCTGGTGGATCTGATCTCATCACCTAGGACTTGACATTGGTTAATTAAATCTCACATTTTTGCAATTTTCTGTTCAATCTTGCATTCACAAACAGCAGTAACTGTACAGTGGTCCTTCCTGTAAAAGTTCTGCAGCACACCTTGCGTGCTGCCACAGAATTCAGCACACAGAACACAGAACCCTCAGGGTTTCCGTTAGGAAAATATGGCACTGTACAACGTGACCGGTCAGGAGTAGGCTACAGTACTAATAGCAAAATAAGAGTAACATTTCCACACCCTAATTGTAGTCTAACCAATACCCAAACGGCGATTCAGTGAAAATAAAAATCTCATTGATTTATCAAGACCAGTCCCCATGCTTGTCTCAGAGCAGCGTGAAACGGTGCTGAAATAGTTGACCACATGCGGGTAAGCTATTGCTTCAAATCCTATTATAACAATTGTATTACCGTGGGAGTTTCAACAAGCAACAATTAGTTGCCTTAATTAGCCTACTTTATTCCAATATTTAGGTAATGGTAACCATTCAGATCACATTAACTATCCTATTGTTAAACACATAGAGAGAACAATATAGAGGCAGATGACGTAGACATTAATCAAAATGGCTGAATTAGTCAGCCATAAAATAAATGAGTAAAAAGAACTTAAATCATTTTCTACGGTTATATATGTGTTCCCTTTCCTGTAGTGTATCTTATTGCCCATTTTACTATCGTCCTGGGCTTATAGATCTAGTCAATCCTTCATCAGATGAACCGCAACATGTTGGCAAAATCGATTTAATTCATGAATGTATTTAAAGTTTTTAATATTGTGGTAGTGAAGAGCAAAATGCCTCTCAAGAGAATTAACATTACAGTTACACCAACTAGTAGGCTATTCACACAATTGTACAAAATGGTAAGAGAACTGGTGAAGAAAGTTACCCCTCTACATACACATTTCATCACATTTCAGAATCTCTAAATGATAATACTGTACAGTACTAAATATAATTACATTTAGAGGATTCTCTCTCTCTCTCTCTCTCTCTCTCTCTCTCTCTCTCTCTATTCAATTCAATTGACTTTATCGACATAGCAAGTTCATTATTACTTACATTGTCAAAGTATACATATCGAAAAATACAAATCAAATATATATGTATATATATACAAAATATTTATATATATATATTGATATATAAATAACTGGTGGGACCAACAGCAATAATAATAGTAGGAGTGGACATGGGATTACCATTAACAACAACTACAACAACAATATTAATCAGAACAACAATACATTAAAGCAACAGTAGTAGACCAGTCTCAACATGACTAAGAAGACACATGACCAAAGACACAAAGACAAAAAAAACAAGATGGGAAATATTATCAACATTACTTTGCACTTTTCACTGGCTGTCCCTCAGGTTGTGGCAGGAGGACACATATTTGGCTGCCAAAACTGCACATTTTTCACCCAATAAATATTAGATTTTTTCTTCATCTTTTATAGTTTCAAATTCTTTGTATTGAATTATAATTTTGGGAAAGAAATATTCTCTTAGGTCTGAGTATTTGTCACAGTGTAATAGGAAATGCAGCTCTGTCTCTACCTCTCCCCTGGAGCAGAGTGAGCACAACCTGTCCTCTCTGGGCAGCCAGGTTTGTCTGTGACGACCGGTCTCTATAGCCAGACTGTGCTCACTGAGTCTGTACCTAGACAATATTTTCCTCAGTTTTCTATCAGTCACAGTGGTCAGACAGTCTGCCACCATGTGCTGTCTGTTTAGAGCCAAATAGCATTGAAGTTTACTTTGATTTTTTGTGGTGTCTTTCCAATAGGTGATATATTTTTCTTTTTGTTTTGTGATGATTTGGTTGGGCCAGATTTTCTGAGGGCTGTCCTGAGGCTCTATGGGGTTGGTTTGGGTTGGTGAACTGAGCCTCAGAACCAGCTGGCTGAGGGGACTCTTCTCTGGTTTCATCTCTTGACAATGTAGAGTTGTGTGATGGAATGTTTTTGGGTCACTTGTTTTTAGATGGTTGTAAAATTTGATGGTTCTTTTTTCTATTCGAATGAGGAGGGGGTATTGGCCCAATTCTGCCCTACATGCGTTATTTGGAGTTTTTCTTTGTACTTGCAATACAGTCTTGCAACTCTGCATGCAATATTTCAATTGGATGTGTGTTCCATTTAGTAAATGCATTATTAGAGAGTGGACCCCATACTTCACTGCCATATAGAGCAATTGGTTCTATAACTGATTGAAACATTTTGAGCCAGATTCTAATTGGAATTTCGATTTTGAAGTTCCTTTTAATGGCATAGAATGCTCTTCTTGCTTTGTCTCTCAGCTCATTCACAGGCATGTGAAAGCTACCTGTGTTGCTGATATCTAGTCCTAGATATGTGTCGTTTTTGGTGTGTTCTAATACAACTGTGTCCAACTAGAATTTATATTTCGACCACAGCCAATTTCAGTATTTTTTGGCTACTAATTGCTTTTTGGTAGATGTCTGTACTGTTTGCACTCCATCTATAGGCCTGTTTAGTACCATGTAATGTATTGGGCCGTGATGCTTCATGGTTGGGTTCTGCTCTTCTCAGATACACTGTGATTTTACTGTGGTCTGAGAGAGGTGTTAGTGGGCTGACTGTGAAGGCTCTGAGAGACTCTGGGTTTAGGTCGGTGAGGAAGTAGTCTACAGTGCTGCTGCCAAGGGATGAGCTGTAGGTGTACCTACCAAAAGAGTCTCCTCTCAGCCTGCCATTGACTATGTACAGACCCAGTGTTCGACAGAGCTTCAGAAGCTGTACTCCGTTTTTGTTTTTCACTTTGTCATAGTTGTTTCTGTGGGGGTATGTGGGGAGGGAAAGGTTGTTGCTTCCTGGCAGGTGTTTATCCCCATTACTGTTACTGTCTTGTTCTTCTGCTGTTCTAGCATTCAGGTCTCCACAGACCAGTACGTTGCCTTGGGCCTGAAAGTGACTAATCTCCCCCTCTAGAATGGAGAAGCTCTCTTCGTTGAAGTAGGGTGATTCTGAGGGGGGAATGTATGTGGCACAGAGGAAGACGTTTTTATCTGTCAAGATAGCCTCCTTGTTGATTTTTAACCAGATAAAGAATTATCCTGTTTTGATCAATTCGATTGAATTAATTATTTCAGATTTATACCATATTAGCATTCCCCCTGAGTCTCTGCCCTGTTTGATTCCTTTTAATTTAGTGGATGGTATGATTATCTCCCTATAACCTAGTGGACAGCCAGTGGAAACATCACCTCTGTACCATGTTTCCTGTAGTACTACAATATCAACATCATCAATTTCTTTCAGGAAGTCTGGGTTTCTGCTCTTTAGCCCGAAAGCAGAGGACTTCAAACCTTGTAAATTCCAACATGCAACGTAAAATGATTTCATAACTTTTTTTTTTGCCTTGAGACAAACACTGATGAGACAAACACTCACAATCCAACAAGAACTTTTAAAAAAGGATTTTTCAATTAAAGTGAACTCTTATTTTGCAAATGTGATTTGTTTATCATTTAAGATAGAATTTGTGTCATGTCACTTGGGTGGATGTAGTGTGAGAATGGTGGAGTTCTTGTACTCATCTTACCATGACCCTCGGCCTATCACGTGAGCATAGTAGACTCAGCATTTGTTTAATGTCACTCATTTGGTTGGTGGGGGCTGGGCCAGTTGCTCCTCCCACAGCCTGTGTGTACCTCTGCCTGCTGGGCTGTGGTTCCTCCAAGTGTGGGTCTGCGGTGGGGGCCATTGGGGTGGGAGGCCTCGTCTGGGTGGCTCTGAAGCTGGGCTGGGGTGGTCTGTGATGCGCTGGCTGTGGTGGGCATTGAGGTTGGTGGTGCTGTGGTCGTGGCTGGGGGTTCCAGGGTGCTGGTCCAGGGTGTTGTCTCGGTGATCTCTCTCTCAACATAACCAAAAACAAAGCTTTTCCTTTTTTTCTCCCTCACTTAACTCCACACTTTTTCAAACACAAAATGTGCCTTCTATGTCCTCTGTTGGCCGTGTTTTATCTCTACCATGTTGATTAAGTACTTTTGTGTTCTAGTTCCTTATATTTGAAGATACATTATTTTGCTAATAATTTTTCGTCTAATGCTGTCTTATCAATTTATGAAACACTCTAAATGGAAAGTCTAATACTCATTGTTTTCCAACATTCCCTATCTAGAATGGTATAGTGTAGGTGTAGTTAACTTCTTTAACAATTGTTGAATTTTATTGCTTTTGTATATATTTGTTTTATTACAATCCATACCATGGCTAGTATTTGGTGTTCCATTATTCAACCCCTCTATGGGAACTGTTTAAAGTAGCCATGGAGTAGGTTTTTTGTCTCGGGCGCTCATATCTCCGTCCGAAATGGTATACACATTGGAGTTGGATTTTGTCGACAGCTTCGCGTGGGATCTGTAGCGCTGTAAGATAGAATTCCTTCAACACACTTCATTCACCACATTTTCAGGAAATTCTCTTTCTTTTTCATGAATACCAGTAAGTACCAGATGTTCTCTCATAGATCTAGTCTGTATGTCAAGTAAGGCTTCACTCAGAAAGATGTTCTCCTTTTTAAGATCATTAACGTCCGTTTCAATCTTATTGGCTGTCCCTTTTAGCTTGATTGTTTCTTTCTCCAATTTCACTCATCTCAAGGCTCGCCTTCAACTGCTTTATAAACTCAGCAAAAAAAGAAACGTCCTCTCACTGTCAACTACGTTCATTTTCAGCAAACTGAACATGTGTAAATATTTGTATGAACATAACAAGATTCAACAACTTAGACATAAACAGAACAAGTTCCACAGACATGTGACTATAAGAAATGGAATAAGGCTGTAAGGACTGGGTGTCGGAGTGCGAAGTCAGGCGCAGGAAAAACAGAGGATTCGATAACAACGTTCCTTTTAATGAAACACGGCACTTCGGCCACCCCACTAATACACTGGGTGCTCTACGCCCCAGACACGGGGAACCCCACTAATACAATGGGTGCTCTACGTAAACTGCCCCAGACACGGGGAACCCCACTAATACACTGGGTGCTCTACGTAAACTGCCCCAGACACGGGGAACCCCACTAATACACTGGGTGCTCTACGTAAACTGCCCCAGACACAGGGAACCCCACTAATACACTGGGTGCTCTACGTAAACTGCCCCAGACACGGGGAACCCCACTAATACACTGGGTGCTCTACGTAAACTGCCCCAGACACGGGGAACCCCACTAATACACTGGGTGCTCTACGTAAACTGCCCCAGACACGGGGAACCCCACTAATACACTGGGTGCTCTACGTAAACTGCCCCAGACACGGGGAACCCCACTAATACACTGGGTGCTCTACGTAAACTGCCCCAGACACGGGGAACCCCACTAATACACTGGGTGCTCTACGTAAACTGCCCCAGACACGGGGAACCCCACTAATACACTGGGTGCTCTACGTAAACTGCCCCAGACACGGGGAACCCCACTAATACACTGGGTGCTCTACGTAAACTGCCCCAGACACGGGGAACCCCACTAATACACTGGGTGCTCTACGTAAACTGCCCCAGACACGGGGAACCCCACTAATACACTGGGTGCTCTACGTAAACTGCCCCAGACACGGGGAACCCCACTAATACACTGGGTGCTCTACGTAAACTGCCCCAGACACGGGGAACCCCACTAATACACTGGGTGCTCTACGTAAACTGCCCCAGACACGGGGAACCCCACTAATACACTGGGTGCTCTACGTAAACTGCCCCAGACACGGGGAACCCCACTAATACACTGGGTAATCTACGTAAACTGCCCCAGACACGGGGAACCCCACTAATACACTGGGTGCTCTACGTAAACTGCCCCAGACACGGGGAACCCCACTAATACACTGGGCGCTCTACGTAAACTGCCCCAGACACGGGGAACCCCACTAATACACTGGGCGCTCTACGTAAACTGCCCCAGACACGGGGAACCCCACTAATACACTGGGCGCTCTACGTAAACTGCCCCAGACACGGGGAACCCCACTAATACACTGGGCGCTCTACGTAAACTGCCCCAGACACGGGGAACCCCACTAATACACTGGGTGCTCTACGTTAACTGCCCCAGACACGGGGAACCCCACTAAAACACTGGGTGCTCTACGTAAACTGCCCCAGACACGGGGAACCCCACTAATACACTGGGTGCTCTACGTAAACTGCCCCAGACACGGGGAACCCCACTAATACACTGGGTGCTCTACGTTAACTACCCCAGACACGGGGAACCCCACTAAAACACTGGGTGCTCTACGTAAACTGCCCCAGACACGGGGAACCCCACTAATACACTGGGTGCTCTACGTGAACTGCCCCAGACACGGGGAACCCCACTAATACACTGGGTGCTCTACGTAAACTGCCCCAGACACGGGGAACCCCACTAATACACTGGGTGCTCTACGCCCCAGACACGGGGAACCCCACTAATACACTGGGTGCTCTACGTAAACTGCCCCAGACACGGGGAACCCCACTAAAACACTGGGTGCTCTACGCCCCAGACACGGGGAACCCCATTAAAACACTGGGCGCTCTACGTAAACTGCCCCAGACACGGGAAACGAAAAACAGTCCAGTAAACAAACTCGAACATACATAAACACGTAGTCCGAACAAACACCAAGCTTACACACTAACAATCCCGCACAAAGAAACGGGCGGGCCGGCTGACTGATAAAGCCCAACTAATTAAGCACAAACACAAAACAGGTGTAACCAATAAACACATAGGGAGGGGGAGAAAAGGATCAGTGGCAGCTAATAGGCCGGTGATGATGACCGCCGAGCGCCACCCGAACGGGAAGGAGAGCCTGCCTCGTCGGAGTCGTGACAAAGGCGATCTGCACCAATGTGTTTAGTCCGCCATCTTACCCTCTGTCCTCTCATGTTTTGTTGATTTCAAAAAAGCTTTTCTAAATTTGGCATGAGGGTCTGCTCTACAAATTCACAGCCCAGTGCGTCCTGTGCCAGCGCCCCGCACTTGCCGGGCTAAAGTGAGCATCCAGCCAGGACGGGTTGTGCCAGCTCTGCGCTCCAGAACTCTGGTGCATCTCCATGGCCCGAAGCCTCCAGTGGTGATCCATGGCCCGAAGCCTCCAGTGGTGATCCATGGCCCGAAGCCTCCAGTGATGATCCATGGCACGAAGCCTGCAGTGATGATCCATGGCACGAAGCCTCCAGTGATGATCCATGGCCCGGAGCCTCCAGTGACGGTCGGCAGTCCAGAGCCTCCAGCGACGGTCGGCAGTCCAGAGCCTCCAGCGACGGTCGGCAGTCCAGAGCCTCCAGCGACGGTCGGCAGTCCAGAGCCTCCAGCGACGGTCGGCAGTCCAGAGCCTCCAGCGACGGTCGGCAGTCCAGAGCCTCCAGCGACGGTCGGCAGTCCAGAGCCTCCAGCGACGGTCGGCAGTCCAGAGTCCCCTGCTTTTTTGATGGAAAGCAGTGTTGGGGGAAAAACATACGACATAAAAAAATCAAACAACAACACAAACAACAAGTGTGCAGTTAAAACTGGCAAAAAACACACAGATGTCTTTCCACAGGACCGTGGGGTGAGACAAGGATGCAGCTTGAACCCCATCATCTTCAACATGTACATCAACAAATTGGCGAGGGAACTAGAACATTCTGCAGCATCTGGCCTCACCCTACTAGAATCTGAAGTCAAATGTTTAATGTTTGCTGATGAGCTGGTGCTTCTGTTACCAACCAAGGAGGGCCTACAGCAGTACCTAGATCTTCTGCACAGATTCTGTCAGACCTGGGCCCTGACAGGCTCAAAGAGTTATTTGGGTCAGTATGGTTCCACATAAAACCTTCACTCTTCCATAAGAACCATTGAGGAACCCACATTTTTTTGTGTGTATGGATATATGTAAAACTGTGCTAGGGGGTGATTTAGAAGGGGATAATCTCTTAATAGAGCATTTGATACTGTTGGCATTGTAACTGTACAGTGTTCTCAACCTCCCTGGGTGCTTCCAGGTGTTGAAAATCAGGTGTAGTGGGGATCCAATGACTTTCATTAAAATTACTCCTTCGGAAGCTCCATTCACAACATCATGTACAGTATATCACAAAAGTGAGTACACCCCTCCCATTTTTGTAAATATTTGAGTATATATTTTCATGTGACAACACTGAAGAAATGACACTTTGCTACAATGTAAAGTAGTGAGTGTACACCTCGCCATGGTCGACCAAAGAAGTTGAGTGCACGTGCTCAGCTTCATATCCAGAGGTTGTCTTTGGAAATAGACGTATGAGTGCTGCCAGCATTGCTGCAGAGGTTGAAGGAGTGGGGGGGTCAGCCTGTCAGTGCTCAGACCATACGCCGTACACCGTATACAAGCTGTACACTCACTACTTTACATTGTAGCAAAGTGCCATTTCTACAGTGTTGTCACATGAAAAGATACACTCAAATATTTACAAAAATGTGAGGGGTGTACTCACTTTTGTGATATACCGTAAATGTCTATTAGGGACTCAGACAGAGAAAGAAAAAGAGACACACTTTCAGAAGCATACTGTACAAATGAATGCATGGCCACAGACACGCAAAACACGTGCATGCTCACACGCACACATTTCAAAGTATGTTTCTCATAGTTGTTAAGCCTTAAGCAGTTGTTCACCAATACAACAAAGTGTCTGAATCTCACTAAACCTGCACAGTCAGAATTCCCTCCTCTGCAGAGAGAAGAAGCCATTATACTTACAGATTATTTCCTAGTGGTAGAGCTCAATGATCTTGGAGGTGTCTGCAGCAGCAGCCAATTGCTCTGGGCTGGCTCTCTGAAGCAGGACAATGGGCTGGCGTTGGGCCTGGATTAACTGGGCCATCTCACTTGCAAAGCAGAGCATACCAAATGGCGACCTATTCCCTTTATAGTTGTCACGCCCTGACCTTAGAGAGCCGTTTTATTCCTCTATTTGGTTAGGTCAGGGTGTGATTTGGGGTGGGCATTCTATGTTCTCTATTTCTTTGTGTTTGGCCGAGTGTGGTTCCCAATCTGAGGCAGCTGTCTTTCATTGTCTCTGATTGGGGATCATACTTAGGCAGCCCTTTTTCCCTCCTTCAGTGTGGGATCTTGTCTTTGAGTGCATGTAGTTTGCAAGACGAAGCTTTTCGTTCGTATTGTATTGTTTATTGTTTTTTTCTTGGTGGAACATTTTAATAAAAGAATGAATGCCTACCCACGCTGCACCTTGGTCTCCTTCCGACGACAAACGTTACAATAGTGCACTACTTTGACTAGTTTTATAATAGATATATTGATATATGATGTGAGTGACACTCAGGAAAAGTGCATCTGCTAAATTACTAGAATGTAAATGTAGTTTGAGACTGATCTTGTAGTTTGAGACCGATCATGAAGAGAAAGAAAGTTCCTTGCCAAACAATTGTAAAATGTGCCTTTTGTGAGGTATGGGTTACCTACACAGACAATTGGCCAATGTTAACTTTTTTTGTGTTATATTTCTAGTGTTTCGCTGTAATAGTGAAATTAACACTCAGTGGTGTAAAATAACCCTCCGGTGTTAGTGTTAATAACCTAAGTTATTGTTTTACATAATGGAGAGTAAAAGAGTCCCATTAAAAACACCCATGATTATCATATTTCCCAGCATTTACCATTATCAATTTCCTAGAATGTTTTTAATATCTGTGTTTTTGCATGTACATTGATTGATTGATTAATCTTATGCATAATTTTAAAAGCCAGCATACTGTCACTTCCAGGCTTGATTTGGCTTGTAAATTATGACTTTCCCAACACCACTGTAGAGTGAAATACTAATTAGTTCACTCCACTGTAGAGTTAATTTCACACAGCCAATGTTAATGTTCTACTCTGTATAGAGCTATAGAAACACTGTGTAAATGTTAAAATGTTAACTCTTTTGAAAGTGAGAAATTCACTCTGTTGAGAGTGGATGCATATACACACCACAGAGGTGTTAAAAATAACACTTCAGTCAGTTAATTTAACACTTCCGATTTTGCTCTGTACCAGATTTGGCCTGTATTAGAGAAGGATGCACTACCAAGTACTCTTATAGAAAGTTACAGTTTCCTAAAATCTCTCCCAAAAACTGCTGCTGACAACTAAAAGTTACAGGTTGTAGATCTTCTTTGATCCTTTTCTCTTAGAGAAAATGTAATATATACAGTAAATGCTCAGGTGGGCCTAGCTCCAATCCTTGACCTTCCTTTCAATGGTAGAATAAAAGAGGGGAGTGTGAGTGTGAGTGAGTTTTTAAATTGTGATCAGCATTGTGCTTCTTGTGTTTCCCCGCCAGCTGCTGTAGGGAGACACCTGACTCAACACCAAAAACGATGGAACTCAAGAACTCGGATACCTGTCAACACCTGCTACCAACTCGCCAGCTAGCTAGCTAGATTGCAATGGAGCCCGCTTAGCTTGGAATAGCCAGGCCAGTAGAAGATTTGTTTATTATGCTCTTATCTGGGACAATATTGACAATCTGGAGTTCCAATGCAGAAATTGTTTGCTAGTGGGGGACTACATGAATTAGGTGGCCATGCTTAGCAAACACATCTCAATTCTGCACGAACTTAGGGGGAAAATACAGATTGGAACTTTCTCGTTCTCAACTCCTATGGCAGGATGCCGCTTGGGCCTAATTGATGTTTCCCCACCTCTGTCCCTGTTCGAATGGCCTG
Source organism: Salvelinus fontinalis (assembly GCF_029448725.1). Classification (NCBI taxonomy): domain Eukaryota; kingdom Metazoa; phylum Chordata; class Actinopteri; order Salmoniformes; family Salmonidae; genus Salvelinus; species Salvelinus fontinalis. The sequence goes on from NC_074674.1 coordinate 806,988, forward strand.
TGCTACCTGGAACTTGCCTGTCAAGGAAACCAACTCCATCTGCTTCTCGTCCTCCATCCTGTAGTGAAGTAGACAGAGAAACGCATGAAGAGTGTTACAATCAGCACTGGTCCCAGGTCACAAGTCGTGGAACCCGAAGGTAGCGGCGTGCTGCTAAACGGACGGGAGTGACTTTTAGCCTTCCAGAACATGTACTGACAAGTTTGATACCTTCTGGAAACAAAGCTCGTATTATCAGGAGGATGGGATCCACCAAAATCACTTGGGTTCCTGGATCCTTTCAGCATTATAACGCTGCATTGAGACAATGACTTATCAATGACACAAGTCCAGCTTATTTGTTAGCATTGATGCAGTATGCCCTAGCAGGAAGTCAACTATGTGCAGCTCACCCTGCACTAACATAAATAACCTGAGCATGTCTACCTCTGCTAAGCTTCCCAGTAAAGCAATGAAAACAACCAAGCGTCCCAGAAAAGTGCTAAAAATAGCCCACATTAACATACAGTAGGTAGCTTAAGAAACAAGGTAAACAAAATCAATAATTTGCTCGTAACAGATGAATTCATATTCTTACAATCTCTGAAACTCTGGTAATACCTTTGATGATACAGTGGTAGCAATACATGATTATAAGATCTACAGAAAATACAGAAATGCCAAAGGTGAAGGTGTCGCCGTTTATATTCAGAACCACATTCCTGTAAAGGTTAGAGAGGATCTCATGTTAAATACTGTTGAAGTAATATGGCTACAGGTTCATCTGCCTCACCTAAAGCCCATTCTGGTGGGAAGATGCAATAGACCACCAAGTGCTAACAGTCAGTATCTGGATAACATGTGTGAAATGGTTGATAATGTATGTGATTTCAACAGAAAGGTATATTTTCTGGGTGATTTAAATATTGACGGGCTTTCATTAGGCTGCCCACTCAAGAGAAAGCTTCCAACTGTAACTAGTGCCTGCAACCTGGTTCAGGTTATCAGTCATCCTACCAGGGTAGTTACAAACAGAACAGTAATGAAATCATCAATATGTATTCATCACATCTTTACTAATGCTGCAGAAATGTGCTTGAAAACAGTATCCAGATCCATAGGATGTACTGATCACAATATAGTAGCCATATCTTGGAAAACCAAAGTTCCAAAGGCTGGGTCTAATATAGTGTATAAGAGATCATACAATACGTTTTGTAGTGATTCATGTTGTTGATGTAAAGAATATTTGTTGGTCCGTGGTGTGTAATGAGAAGCAACCAGACGCTGCACTTGACGCATTTATGAAATTGCTTATCCTAGTTACTAATAAGCATGCACCCATTAAGAAAATGTCTGTAAAAACTGTTCAATCCCTGTGGATTAATGAGGAATTGAAAAATTGTATGGTTGAGAGGGATGAGGCAAAAGAAATGGCAAATAAGTCTGTCTGCACAACTGATTGGCAGACATACTGCAAATTGAGAAATCATGTGACTAACCTGAAAAAAAGAAGAATTAACTACACTTTGAAACAAAGATAAATGACTTTGGAGCATCTTAAATTACATTTAGGGAAAAAAGGCAAACTCTGGTCCATCATCCATTGAATCAGAATAAATGGCTCATTCATCATTAAACCACTGATACTGCCAAATACTATAATGTTTTTCTATTGGCAAGATAAGCAAATGTGGGCATTACATGCCAGCAACAAACGCTGACACGACACATCCAAGTATATCTGACCAAATGATGAAAGACATGCAGTGTCATTTTGAATTCTGTAATGTGAGTGTGGAAGAGGTGAAAACATTATTGTTGTCTATCAACAATGACAAGCCACCGGGCTCCGACAACTTGGATAGAAAATGACTTAAGATAATAGCGGACTATATTGCCACATCTTCAATTTAAGCCTACTAGAATTTGTGTGCCCTAAAGCCTGGAGGGAAGAAAAAGTCATTCCCCTACCTAAGAATAGTAAAGCCCCCTTTACTGGCTCAAATAGCCAGTAAAGTATACCAATCAGCCTGTTACCAACCCTTAGTAAATTTCGGGGAAAAAATGTGTTTGACCAGATACAATGCTACTTTACAGTTAACAAATTGACAACACACTTTCAGCACGCTTATAAGGAAGAACATTTCACAAGCACAGCAGTTACACAAACGACTGATGATTGGCTGAGAAATTGATAATAAAAGGCTTGTGTGGGTTGTTTTGTTATGCTTAAGTGCAGCTTTTCACATTATCGATCATGGCCTGCTGCTGGACAAACCTATGTGTTATGGCTTTACACCCCGTGCTATAATGTGGATAAATAGCTGTCTTGGCCCCTTTGTTTTTCAATCTTTACTAACATCATGCCCCTGACTTTGACTAAAGCCATCGTGTCTATGTACGCGGATGACTCAACACGATACACGTCAGCTACTACAGCGACTGAAATGACTGCAACACTTAACAAAGAGCTGCAGTTAGTTTCAGAATGGGTGGCAATGAATGAGATGGTCTTAAATATTTCAAAAACGAAAAGCATTGTATTTGGGACAAATCATTCACTAAAACTCAACTAAATCTTGTCATGAATAATGTGGAAATTGAGCGTGTTGAGGTGACAAAACTGCTTGGAGTGACCCTGGATTTTAAACCGTCATGGTCAAAACATATTGGTAAAACAGTAGCTAAGATGGGGAGAAGTCTGTCCATAAAAAAGACCTGCTCTGCCTTCTTAACAACACTATCAACAAGGCTGTTCCTACATGCCCTAGTTTTGTCGCACCTGGACTACTATTCAGTTGTGTGGTCAGGTGCCACAAAGAGGGACCTAGGAAAATTGCAATTGGCTCAGAACAGGCCAGCTAGGCTGGCCCTTTGATGTACAAAGAGAGCTAAGATTAATAATATGCGTGTCAATCTCTCCTCGCTCAAAGTGGATGAGAGATTGACTTCATCATTACTTGTATTTGTCTGTTTGAACTACTGGCACACAGCTCAGACACCCATGCATACCCCACAAGACATGTCATCTCTTCACAGTCCCCAAGTCCAGAAAGGACTATGGGAGGTGCACAGGACTACATAGAGCCATGACTACATGGAACTCTATTGCACAACAAGTAACTCATGCAAGCAGTAAAATCTGATTTTAAAAAACAGATAAAAATACATCTTATGTGAAGCAACATAAACACAGGCACAGACATAAACATACACACCCATAATAACAGAAGCGCTATACAAACACGTAGACATGGATGTTGTGAAATTGGTTGTGAATGTATTGTAATGTTTAAAAAATTGTACAACTGCCTTAATTTCGCTGGACCCCAGGAAGAGCTAGTGGGGATCCATAATAAATACAAATATACACGTGGACACACACACACACAGACACACACGTGTTTAAATGTCTGTGTGTATCTTAATTAAGATGATGAGGACTTTGTGTCATTAGGAAATTGTTTCTGTGTAATACAACATGCCAGCATAAACACTACTAACAGACATTGTGTGTGTGTGTGTGTGTGTGTATCTGCTTACCTACTGAGGAGCATAGGTGAACATTGGGCCCTGTCCATGGAGATGGAACAATCTGATACTCCATCTGACCCCCCGTCACATTGGATCAGGGAGCGTATCACTCATACGTCTTAGACTTAATTAGCCTTGCCTGGGAAAAGCTGCCCTTGGGAAGCCAGTTTTCTTTCCTGTTAATTGGCGCATTAATTAGGATGGAAAAACCACATTGTGTTTGCCCACCCAGAATGCATGACACTGTTGTCAAAGCGTCTTTCATCTGTATGTGTTTGTGTGTGTGTGTGTGTGTGTGTGTGTGTGTGTGTGTGTGTGAGACAGCCGAGTGGTTGGCGGTGAATCAATGATTACGTTTACATTTGAGTCATTGGGAGATGCTCTTATCCAGAGTGACTTACAGTAGAGAGTGCATAATTTTTAAACTGGTCCCCGTGTGAATCGAACCCACCACATTGGCATTGCAAGCGCCATGCTCTACCAACATCCCACCCCTCCCTTTGCTCTATCTGGCACCCCATAATGAGTGGGCATCGCCTTGACGACAGGACGCTCCACGTGACAGTAGTACAACAGGTCACAGGGAACACCATCTCTCTGCCACTTAAAGAGGAGAAGATGATGTTACATTATAACTGTCATTTATACAAGGAGTGTTCTTTGCACGCACACACATGCACACACATACACACACACACGCACACACGCACTCATAGACACATACATGACAGTGTGTAACTTGAGACAGCATAGTGAATGGACCGCTTGCAATAGGAAATAATTTGTGTGAGAGTGTGACTCTCATCAGAACTGTGATTACGTACTGAGCAGAGCTCTCTGATTGTTCCCTGTATGGGGCAGAGCTCTCTGATTGTTCCCTGGAGGGGCGGAAATCAAGCAAACAATCAAGCCTGGAAAATGTGCAAACAGACAAACGTGACACTGTTTGTGTTGACCCAAACTGTGTTGTGCCTAGAATGATAGACCAGACTAAATAATGTGCTTAACACACACACACACAATCTTGAGCTGCCCTGTCTGGTGGATTATTATAGTGGTGACTGACACTTCTCATGTCTTCTTCTGTGATAAAATGCAATCCACAGGCCATCAGAAACAGGAGCAGGGTGTCAATGTGTTGATTGTGTGCGTGTGTGCATGTGTGCGTGTGTATCTGTGAGCTTTATTGCCCTGCAGCAAGCCTTCAAACTGAAATTGGTACTTAAAAACAAGTTTATATATCTTTCCAAATCACTTAAAAATGTATCTGATGATTCATGCATACTTACTTTGGATGGCGCCCTCATTGACCGTGTGTCTAATAATCTGTATTGCACTTTTTTACAGGCAATAGGTTCAGTACACATCATTGCATTTTGTATCAGGAAGTAGGCTGGCCCTTTATTGAAGTATCATAGATCGATTCATTACACTCTTTTTGTCTATAAAGGCATCTTGCATAAACTCCCGCAATACCTTACCTCATTGTTAACATTCAGACGTATAAGTTACCAGACCCCGACTCAGATCTTCAATCTCCACCGATTTAAGGAAATCTGCATTTAGTTTTTTCTCATGTGGAATGATCTCCAAAACTCGGTGCCTCTAGAGCAATTCAGGCGGATGTTATAAGGCCTTTTGACCGAAGAATGCGTGTTCTGTGTTTGCTTGTTCATGTATTGTGTAATTCAGGTCAACTATAAGTGCTGTTATTGTGAGGTGGAAATGTCTTGGAGAAACAACGGCTCAGCCGCGAAATGGTAGGCCACACAAGCTCACAGAACGGGACCACTGAGTGCTGGAGCGTTTAGCACATACAAATCGTCTGTCTTCGGTTGCAACACTCGCTACCGAGTTCCAAACTGCCTCTGGAAGCAATGTCAACACAAGAACTGTTCGTCGGGAGCTTCATGAAATGGGTCTCCATAGCCGAGCAGCCGCGCACAAGCCTAAGATCGCTTGGCATTGCGCATGGTGTCGGCTGGAGTGGTGTAAAGCTTGTCGCCAATGGACTCTGAAGCATTGGAAACGCGTTCTCTGGAGAGATGAATCACACTTCACCATCTGGCAGTCCAACGGACTAATCTGGCTTTGGTGGATGCCAGGAGAAAACTACCTGCCCCAATGCATAGTGCCATCTGTAAAAGTTTGTTGGAGGAGGAATAATGGTCTGGGGCTGTTTTTCATGGTTCCGGCTAGGCTCCTTAGTTCAGGTGAAGGGAAATCTTCATGCTACAGCATACAATGACATTCTAGAGGATTCTGTGCTTCCAAATTTGCGGCTTTCCACCTTCCAGCATGACAATGCACCTGTGCACAAAGCAAGGTCCATACATAAACGGTTTGTCGAGATCGGTGGGGAAGAACTTGACTGGCCTACACAGAGCCCTGACTTCACCCCATCAAACACCTGGGATGAATTGGATCTCCAACTGCGAGCCAGGCCTAATCGCCCAACATCAGTGCCCAACCTCACTAATGCACTTGTGGCTGAATGGAAGCAAGTCCCCGCAGCAATGTTCAGACATGTAGTGTAAAGCCTTCCCAGAAGAGTGGAGGCTGTTATAGCAGCAAAGGGGGGACCAACTCCATATCAATGCCCATGGTTTTGGAATGAGATGTTTGACAAGCATACTTTTGGTCATGTAGACTATGTTGAGTATAATTGCTGTTTATTGATTTGTTCACGCAGGGGTTATCTGTACAACAGACTGGGGTCTCAGCATGACTGCCTGGCTAAATAAATATAGTTAAAATGTGTGTGTTTATGATTGCCTCTTAATACAACTCACATTAACAGTTTCCACATGCACGAACTAGTACTTAAATGACTGTTTTGAATGGCTTAACCTCTTACAGTTGCCTTGAACAGGTCTATAACATATTGTATTTATGTGCACATATTTATTCCTCTAGATCAAAGGACTCAAGGTGTCTTCAGGAGAAGCAAGGAAAACATGTTCTCAATTTCACCTCAACATCATATCAAATTGTATTGGTCACATACACATATTTACAGATGTTATTGCGGGTGTAGTGAAATGCTTGTGTTCCTTTTCTTCAACAGCGCAGGAGTATCTAACAATTCACAACAATACACACATCTAAAAGTAAAAGAATGGAATTAAGTATATAAATATGTGGACGAGCAATGATGGAGTGGTATTGACTAAATACAGTAGAATAGAATACAGTATATACATATGAGATGAGTAAAGTAGTATGTAAACATTATTAAAGTGACTAGTGTTCCATTATTAAAGTGGCCAGATCAAAAGAAAGAGAGAACATCCACTTATACTGTTATGACAAGTTGAAACAAAGAAGAGGCTCATGAAAAACATCATACTGTTTGTTTTCTTTTTTCCATTTTCGGCCTGTCATCATAAGCCTACTTTTATTCAATTAAATTAAATTCTCTTGAAGCTACAATATGATACTTTTTGGGCGACCTGACCAAAATCACATAGAAATGTAGATATATAGATCTTTTATTCCCGTTGATGGCAAGTCTAAGAAGCGGTAGATCTGTTCTATGTGTGTTATTTCTATACTTCCCATTCTAAAGTTTCAATTTTGCGTTTTTTACTTTCGGTTTTGTACACCAGCTTCAAGCAACTGAATATTCAATATTTTTGGTTATGGGAAAATATATTTCACATTGGTTTCAAAATTAGGTGAACTATTCGAATTTTTGCAACCAGGAAATGGAGGAGCGATTTCTGCATAGGGCATTTTAAATTCTCCCCCTTTGTTTTCTTCTTTGTCTCCCCACCTCTTCTCCTTCCTCTCCTGTCTCATCTCTCTCCCCATCTCTCTCCCCACCTCTTCCCTCTCCTGTTTCCCTCTCTCTCCTCTTTCTCCCCACCTCTTCTCCTTCCTCTCCTGTCTCATCTCTCCCCATCTCTCTCCACTGTCTCCCCACCTCTCCCCTCTCCTGTTTCCCTCTCTCCCCATCTCTCTCCACTGTCTCCCCACCTCTCCCCTCTCCTGTTTCCCTCTCTCTCCTCTTTCTCCCCACCTCTCTCTCCTCTCCCCTCTACGCTGTCATTTATGCTGTCTTTTCCCTGTCTTCTCTCTTCTCTCCCCAGCCCTTCCCTCCTCTCCCCTCTCTACCCCTCTTTCCTCCCCTCTGTGTTGAATATAGTGGAAATAGGGGAGGAGAAAGGGGGAGAGATGAGAGAAGAAAGAGGCAGAGGAGAGAGGGGAAAGACAGGATAGAGGAGAGAGGTGGGGAGAGAGAGGAGGGAGGGGAGGTGAGGAGACAAAGGAGAAGATATATGGCTCACTGCCTCCAAACAGACAGTCTTATTACTGGTCCCGGAGACAATTAGAAACACTAGAATCCTTTAGTGTGGTGGGGTCTATTGGGGTCTATGGGGGATCTCAAGGTTCCCTTCAGGAGGAACAGGGATACTTCATCTCCCATCTGCAAGTCCTGGTTGGTTACCCTCTGACTGCAGGAACACAATGAGAGTTACCGGAGTTACTGTGGTTTGGTGACCACGCTTGCATGATAAGTAACTTTGCCTGAGACCATCTAGAAATGTAGAACGTCCATCACATAGACTTTTCAGGTAGCAAGTTCATCGATGTAACCCCTTCAGACACACCACATAATGTTTGAGGGTTACTTACACTGTCCTGTTTGCCTGGCTTCATCTTCACACAAAGAGGCTACTAATTAGATTCAATTAGTCGAGTGCACTGACCCAATTCTACTCCCTCCGGAAAGCAGGAAAAATATGCTCAAGTTATTCCAGCAAAACTTCTGCCCGCCCACGAAGCCCTGGCTGCCTGAGAAACTGGCAAGAAATTAGTCCCAGCGCTCCGATCAAACTCCTGCTCAGCTGGAGAGAGAAAAGTGAAGATCCAACAGCCTTGTCATGTTTCATCTTTAAGCTTTACACACACACACACACACACACACACACATACCACCCCCCACTTCCTTTAATACTGTGGCTCATTTAAAATTCTAACAACTTGTAGCTGTCTAATGCAATGCTTCATTATGTAATATTGCCCACCATGCCTCTGTCTGGGCTACAGCTGCTCTGCTGGTTTATAACTCACACAGCAGGATCCACCCAGACGTACACGTACACGCGCACACAGACACGCAAACACACACACAGGCACAGGCACAGCGTACTCCACCTAAATACTTAGAGAATCTCTCTCTCTTTAGGATGTCTAATTTGTGAAATGTGACATGAAATCTGTTCTGAATATCTGTGTGGTAAATGAGGTTACGCCTGTTTGGCTTGTGAGCACAAAGTATCGTGCACACTTTCCCATACACACAGATGGCATGGGAAGACACACATATACACACAAAGACACATACAAGTGCACACACACACACACACACACACACAGAGGGAACATTTCTATTGCGTTTCCTTAATAGCTCATGTTCTCGCCTCCCTCTCAAAACCCATTGGATCAGAAGATCAGAAGTGCCCCCTGCATCATCTGAGCCTACCCCTTTCTATTCCTTTCTGCTATTGTTCTGTTGACTAAATCCAGTCAAGTCCCTGTTAACCCTTCTGCGCCGTCACCACAGTAAAGATGGTAGTTGTGTGAGGGTCTAACATGGCACGCCAGTCACAGTTTAGTGCACTACTTGTGAGCAACTCCCATAGGGTTGTGGTCAAAAGTGGTGCACTATGTAGGGGATTTGGAGTGCAGGTTAGAGAATTCCCCAGAAAGATCTTTTTTTTTTTTTTTTTCAACCTTTCTTTAACTAGTCAAGTCAGTAAAGAAACAAAATATATATTTACAATGACGGCCTTACCCCTGCCACCCTGTCGACGATGTGCCAATTGTGCGCCGCCCTAAAGGACTCCTGATCACAGCCGGTGATACAGCCCAGAATCAAACCAGGGTCTGTAGTGATGCCTCTAGCACTGAGATGCAGTGCCTTAGACCGCTGTGCCACTCGGGAGCGCTCAATGTTACCTAAAATACCAGCACAATACACAGACACAGTTAGCTACCTGAGGCACTTTACATACAAGCAGCTAGCTAGCGCCGCAGTCATCTATAGCCCGAAGGTGCACACTGGGCTAGAGCATCAGGGAAGACAATATTTACTCTAGGAACACTCATACTCCAGGAGAACAAACATAGACTGTATTAGGAAACACTGATAATAGGTCCCCAGGAATGCTCCAGAAGGAATACTCTAGAAGGAATACTCTAGAAGGAATACTCTAGAAGGAATACTCTAGAAGGAATACTCTAGAAGGAATACTCTAGAAGGAATACTCTAGAAGGAATACTCTAGAAGGAATACTCTAGAAGGAATACTCAAGCAACACTCAAGCAGCAACACCGAGCAACAGGGAAGAGAATATTTGTTTTACCCAACTCCCTGATGCATACTTAACGGCTGCGTCCTACATGGCACCCTATTCCCTTTATATCAATTAGGGTGCCATTTGGGACGTAGCCTAGGACTACAAGCATAAACTCTGATTGTGTTCAGGACACCTGTCTATGTAAGGTTGACACAGTTGACCACAGTTGACAGTGCATGTCAGAGCAAAAACCAAGCCTTGAGATTGAAGGAATTGTCCGTAGAGCTCCGAGACAGGATTGTGTCGAGGCACAGATCTGGGGAAGGGTACCAAAAAATGTCTGCAGCACTGAAGGTCCCCAGGAACACAGTGGCCTTTATCATTCTTAAATGGAAGAAGTTTGGAACCACCAAGACTCTTCCCAGAGCTGTCCGCCCAGCCAAACTGAGCAATTGGGGGAGGAGGGCCTTGGTCAGGCAGGTGACCAAAAACCCAATGGTCATCCTGACAGAGCTCTAGAGTTCCTCTGTGGAGGTGGTAGAATCTTCCAGAAGAACAACCATCTCTGCAGCACTCCACCAATCAGGCCTTTATGGTAGAGTGGCCAGACGGAAGCCACTCCTCAGTAAAAGGCACATGACAGCCCGCTTGGAGTTTGCCAAAAGGCACCTAAAGACTCTCAGACCATGAAAAACAAGATTCTCTGGTCTGATGAAACCAAGATTGAACTCTTTGGCCTGAATGTCAGCTGTCACCCCGTGGTGGAAACCTGGCACCATCCTTAAGGTAAAGCATTGTGGTGGCAGCATCATGCTGTGGGGGTGTTTGTCAGTGGCAGGGACTGGGAGACTAGTCAGCATCGAGGCAAAGACGAACGGAGCAAAGTAGTGAGAGATCCTTGATGAAAACCTGCTCTAGAGCGCTCAGGACCTCAGACTGGGGCGAAGGTTCACCTTCCAACAGGACAACGACCCTAAGCACACAGCCAAGACAACGCAGGAGTTGCTTCGGGACAAGTCTCTGAATGTCCTTGAGTGGCCCAGCCAGAGCCCGGCCTTGAACCCGATCGAACAACTCTGGAGAGACCTGATAATAGCTGTGCAGCAACGCTCCCCATCCAACCTGACAGAGTTTAGATGATCTGCAGAGAAGAATGGGAGAAACTCCCCAAATACCGTTGTGTCAAGCTTGTAGTGTCATACCAAATAGTTCTCGATGCTGTAATCACTGCCAAAGGTGCTTCAACAAAGTACTGAGTAAAGGGTCTGAATACTTATGTAAATATGATATTTCAGGGTTTTTTTCAAGTCAGGGGGTCTGAATCCTTCCCGAAGGCACTGTATGTTATGTCTGAAAAGTCTGTTATGAATTCTTCTGTCCTAGCTAAAAACAAGTATTCAACCAATAGGCTTTGATTACATTTCAATATCCTTGCCCTCGTGGAAATTATGCCAATTATTGGATGGTCTGACCGCATTCTGCCCTCGATCAACAGTTTTTAAACTTTTGGCGCCTCTGCCATATATCTCACTAGGTCAGGATATTTAGCCTCCATATAGGCACCAGTTCCAATATATTCATGACACCTCTAGTGGTGTGGGGGCTGTGCTTTGGCAAAATGGTTGGGGTTATATCCTTCCTGTTTGGCCCTGTCCGGGGATATCATCGGATGAGGCCACAGTGTCTCCTGACGCCTCCTGTCTCAGCCTCCAGTATTTATGGTGCAGTAGCTTATGTGTCGGGGGGCTAGGGTCAGTTTGTTATATCTGGAGTACGTCTCCTGTCTTATCCGGTGTCCTGTGTGAATTTAAGTATGCTATCTCTAATTCTCTCTTTCTCTCTTTCTTTCTCTCTCTCGGAGGACCTGAGCCCTAGGACCATGCCTCAGGACTACCTGGCATGATGACTCCTTGCTGTCCCCAGTCCACCTGGCCGTGCTGCTGCTCCAGTTTCAAATTTTCTGCCTGCGGCTAGGGAACAATGACCTGTTCACCGGACGTGCTACCTTGTCCTGGACCTGTTGTTTTCGACTCTCTCTCTCTCCCTCCCTCCATTCCTCTCTCTCTACCGCACCTGCTGTCTCCACCTCTGAATGCTCAGCTATGAAAAGCCAACTGACATTTACTCCTGAGGTACTGACCTGTTGCACCCTCGACAACCACTGTGATTATTATTTGAAGCTGCTGGTCATCTATAAACGTTTGGAGATCATGAAGAACAATCTGGCCTTAAATGGCCATGTACTCTTATAATCTCCACCCAGCACAGCCAAAAGAGAACTGGCCACCCCTCAGAGCCTGGTTCCTCTCTAGGTTTCTTCATAGGTTCCTGCTTTTTTAGTTTTTCCTAGCCACCATCTTCTACATCTGCATTGCTTGCTGTTTTAGGCTGGGTTTCTGTATAGCACTTTGTGACACCTGCTGATGTAAAAAGGGCTTTAAAAACACATTTGATTAATTGCTTGATTGATTGATAGCTAATGCCAATTGCTATTCTACCCAGTGGATGGATTTTCTGACTTTAATATGTCTCCTGCAGTCAATCTGATGCAATGAAGTAAAACTTAGGTTGTATTTTTGCAGGACACTGGGCAGTATATGAGAGGCTGATGTGTGATGAGTTATGTGGCCATCCGTTCCTGCTGGACTAACCCAAGGCCAAGTACGAGACACTTTTTTCCCGTCCTTTCATATGGTAAAATGTAAAGTCAATGAGAGCCATTCAATTCTAGCTTGGCATTTGTTGAACACTGTGTCTTTGTAACATTTAATAAAATCGCCTTATACAAGTCAATACCGAGAAAATTCAATGCGACACAACTAATAGCGAGCATGTTGTTGGCTCTTTTGATAGTTTGTGGAAATATGCGAGGGCAGAAAAAGGGGAGAAGGGAGGGAGGTACAAATAAATATTTCATTACATCCATTCTTTTCGTAAGTGGCTGGTATAAAACATGTTTCTATGATCTTTTAATGTTGTTTCTGTCCAACAGTCAATTGTCCTTTCATGATTCATATCTGCACCATCAAAGAGCCCTCATTTCTCCTTCCATGCTCTTTTGGAAGGAGTAAATGGGCTGTGCATGGCTGGATTTGGAGGAAAGCTCTTGAATGTGAATATGCCTAAATCAAAGATTATTAACATACTGTACATCTTCACATGACCTCCACTTTGTCCTTTTGAGGTGGTGCACTGGCAAGCTGACAAATGCATACAGAGATGTATGCACACTTCGCACATGTAGAGATGGTTTGACGATATCAGTAAGATACTGATAGATATATAATATCAAGGAGAAGGACATAATATATGGGTTGTATATGTGATATATGAATCATATGCGACGTGTGAGTATGAGTGTGTGTGTGTGTTTGTGTGCGTACCTCGGTACATGCATGCGTGTGTGCACTACAACAAATTGCTGTAGATTTAAAGCAAAACATATTACAATTAGCTACTGTAATTCTATATGACAGTACAGTATTGCAAAGAGCAATGCATTATGGGGTCTCAATGTCATTCTGCTACACTGCTGTAAATTACAGCAATTGCTGTAATTTGTTCAATACAACTGAATAGTAAAGTACTGTATTACCTCTTGCTGTATATTTACAGTCGCATACAGTGAATTATGGTGCATTGTGGGAAAATGTTGTCGGCGGGGAAAGAATCTCTGGCTGATGAACATATTTTGAGGCATGCCTCGCAAAAGCTTGCACACGTTAGTGAGAATGCTGTACCAATTGAAGCAATATACGGTGTTAACACTTTAATGTGCTTAGGGAACAGAGCAAAGTGGTAGCAAATTTCAAACTGTTAAAGGTTGTGTGGTTAGCCATGAACTTTTAATATCGTTTGCTCTGTAGTCACTGCAAGAAGCCTTTGGTAAGGCCAGTGATGTTACGTTTGATACTGGCACGCCAAGGCATGTTTCAAAATCAATAAGCAGATTATTTTGAAGTAGTGTGCCTATGCTTGCATCGCTTTATCAGAAGCACGTGATCAATGACATCCAAAGCTTTATTTCATTAAACAACCACCTGTTTGGTATTGGTTTCTGTAGAAGACAAAAAAGGCCACACTGTGCAGGCGCTACGGCTTGTGTGACGTTATCTATATTTCATTTGGCTGTTCTAAATTATTTGGATCACCACAGTGTACACTGTGTTGATCAAAGACTTCAAATCAAATCAAAGTTTATATGTCACATGCGCTGAATACAACAGGTGTAGACCTTACAGTGAAATGCTTACTTACAGGCTCTAACCAATAGTGCAAAAAAGGTATTAGGTGAACAATAGGTAAGTAAAGAAATAAAACAAGAGTAAAAAGACAGGCTATATACAGTAGCGAGGCTATAAAAGCAGCGAGGCTACATACAGACACCGGTTAGTCGGGCTCATTGAGGTAGTATGTACATGTAGATATGGTTAAAGTGACTATGCATATATGATGAACAGAGAGTAGCAGTAGCATAAAAGAGGGGTTGGCGGGTGGTGGGTGGCGGGACAGAATGTAGATAGCCCGGTTAGCCAATGTGCGGGAGCACTGGTTGGTCGGCCCAATTGAGTTAGTATGTACATGAATGTATAGTTAAAGTGACTACGCATATATGATAAACAGAGAGTAGCAGCAGCGTAAAAGAGGGGTTGGGCGGGCTGGGGGGGACAAACAATGCAAATAGTCCAGGTAGCCATTTGATTACCTGTTCAGGAGTCTTATGGCTTGGGTGTAAAAACTGTTGAGAAGCCTTTTTGTCCTAGACTTCGCACTCCGGTACAGCTTGCAATGCGGTAGTAGAGAGAACAGTCTATGACTGGGGTGGCTGGGGTCTTTGACAATTTTTAGGGCCTTCCTCTGACACCGCCTGGTGTAGAGGTCATGGATGGCAGGCAGCTTAGCCCCAGTGATGTACTGGGCCACACGCACTACCCCCTGTATTGCCTTGCGGTCAGAGGCCGATCAATTGCCGTACCAAGCAGTGATGCAACCAGTCATGATGCTCTCGATGTTGCAGCTGTAGAACCTTTTGAGGATCTCAGGACCCATGCCAAATCTTTTAGTTTCCTGAGGGGGAATAGGATTTGTCGTGCCCTCTCCATGACTGTCTTGGTGTGCTTGGACCATTCTAGTTTGTTGTTGATGTGGAAGCCAAGGAACTTGACGCTCTCAATCTGCTCCACTACAGCCCCGTTGATGAGGATGGGGGCGTGCTCGGTCCTCCTTTTCCTGTAGTCCACAATCATCTCCTTAGTCTTGGTTACGCTGAGGGATAGGTTGTTATTCTGGCACCACCCGGCCAGGTCTCTGACCTCCTTCCTATAGGCTGTCTCATCGTTGTCGGTGATCAGGCCTACCACTGTTGTGTCGTCTGCAAACTTTATGATGGTGTTGGAGTCGTGCCTGGCCATGCAGTTGTGGGTGAACAGGGAGTACAGGAGGGTACTGAGCACGCACCCCTGGGAAACTCCAGTGTTGAGGATCAGCATGGCAGATGTGTTGCTACCTACCCTCACCACCTGGGGGCGGCCCGTCAGGAAGTCCAGGATCCAGTTGCAGAGGGAGGTGTTTAGTCCCAGGATCCTTAGCTTAGTGATGAGCTTTGAGGGTACTATGGTGTTGAACGCTGTGCTGTAGTCAATGAATAGAATTCTCACATAAGTGTTCCTTTTGTCCAGGTAGGAAAGGGCAGTGTGGAGTGCAATAGAGATTGCATCATCTGTGGATCTGTTTGGGCGGTATGCAAATTGGAGTGGGTCTAGGGTTTCTGGGATAATGGTGTTGATGTGAGCTATTATCAACCTTTCAAAGCACTTCATGGCTAAGGACGTGAGTGCTACGGGTCTGTAGTCATTTAGGCAGGTTGCCTTTGTGTTCTTGGGCAGAGGGACTATGGTGGTCTGCTTGAAACATTTTGGTATTACAGACTCAATCAGGGACATGTTGAAAATGTCAGTGACGACACCTGCCAGTTGGTCAGCACATGCCCGGAGCACACGCCCTGGTAATCCGTCTGGCCCCGCAGCCTTGTGTATGTTGACCTGTTTAAAGGTCTTACTCACGTCGGCTACGGAGAGCGTGATCACACAGTCGTCCGAAACAGCTGATTCTCTCATGCATTCCTCAGTGTTGCTTGCCTCGAAGCGAGCATAGAAGTGATTTAGCTCGTCTGGTAGGCTCGAGTCACTCAGAATGAACGTGTCACTTGAGTAATGAACCTATTTTTGACACAATTTGCTGAAAATGGTAAATGCTTTAGGAAGCTTCTTTTCTCCATCACTAGTTAAGGTCTCTCCAAGTGAAAGTGATAAACATCAAATATTAATTGGAATACTGTATTGTACAGTTACATATTCACTGTTAGCAATTGCTGTAATTTTATTACAATACATTTTTTTGTGGTAGGAGAAAGAATCGCTGTGTCATTAATATATTTTGAGGCATGCCTTGTAAGTGTTCTTATGTGTTGCACCCATTATAGAGAGTGCTGTATCAATTGAACTGATATCTGGTAGTAGTGCCCTGACAACTAATTGTGTTTCAGAAAGCTACTGGCAAAATATTCTGTGGACCGATGAAACTAAGGTTGTTGTTTGGAAGGAACACACAACACTATGTGTGAAGAAAAAAAGGCACAGCTCACAAACATCAAAACCTCATCCCAACTGTAAAGTATGGTGGAGGGAGCATCATGGTTTCGGGCTGCTTTGCTGCCTCAGGGCCTGGACAGCTTGCTATCAGACAGAAAAATGTATTTCCGTGTTTATCAAGAAATTTTGCAGGAGAATGACCGTTCTGTCCTAACAACAGCAGTCACGCAACCAAGCTAACTGGCTAAGAGTTGTCGCGGTGACATTCTATTGAAATGGATACTTGCATAGTGGAGTCTTTGTTAAGACATGTAGCTAGCTAATTTACCATCATCTCAACTCATGATGTTACTACCCTGCATGAATCTGCAGGTAGCTAACCAACCAGGTTCAATGTTAGCGAGCTAACATTAGGCTAAAACTAGCCAAGCAAATGGCTCTGAGATACAAATAATAAGATCATACACGTAATGTTAGCTAGTGAGCCAGCCAGCTAACATTAGCTAGCTAGCTAAGAGTGTACTTTAACTTGAAATGAAAAGGACTTTGTCAAAATTAGAAACGTGTAATATCTGAAAATGTTGCTAGTTAGACTATCTTACCCATTTACATTATATGGCAGACCAATCCAAACTCATCTCTCGGCATGGACAGCCCACTCGCTATCTCAGAAAATCATGGCTAGCGGGAAGGTTGCTCACCTTTTCTGTGATTAACCAACTAGGCTCGTAATTTAACAATTGTATACATGTTTACAGATGGCACATGAAAGTTCACATGTTCCAGAAGGCATTTCTGCCACAAAACACAAAAAAAAAAAAAAACATTATGTTTTTTAATATGTACATATATGTACATATTATGGCCCTCGTGTGAAGTAGTGACCCACGACCTACGCCTAGATTCCTCAAACGGGTCAGATATATGTAGTGTCGCATTATGTTTTGTTGTCGTCATTTTTCCCCCACTCCAATGTACAAAGGCCGTTCCCTTAGAACCTGCCCCCCGTTTAGAAACCATCTGAAACACACGTTTGTTTCTTTAAACCCAGATTACTAAATGTTTCCATATATATCTGTCTGGATGATAGAAAAAACTGCCCCTACGTCAATGAAGGTTAGTTAATGTAGTCCCTGCCTTGTTGTATGACTGTCTGCAAGTATGTAAATGTTTAATGCTTTGAAAAGTGAAATCAAATCAAATAGATTTACTGGTTAAATGTTTTGCAAAGTTATTTTGTTCTCTTATGCCCTGTAATCACAGCTAGTTTGGAAGTATTTGTTAAACCCTCTAGAAGTGCAAGTGATATAAAACACAAAATATTAATAAATACTGCATGCTGAAAAATACAAATATCTTACAACCAACCTGCTTGCATCAATCCTATGGAATTGAGCAAAATATCAATATTATAATTAGTGTATTTACTTTATTACAGTATAGTAGGCTAATTTTACAGTATTGTATCATTGCTCTGATATTACAGTAACATATCTGACACTAGCCAGAAACGGGCAAAGATACATCAAAGATACATAAAAAGATATCTTGTTACAAATACAAAACACCTTGTTGACCAACATATCCTTAAAACCTCTCAAGGGTCTGCCCTATATTTTCATTTGTCACCTAAAATGACATACTCAAATCTTTAACCTTTTGCCAATAGGTGGATAGAAAACACTTTCTAGTTTCTATAGCCGTTGGAATCTTGTCTGTGGGTGACCCAGAACTCTTTCTACAGCGAAATCCATGACAGGTACTGCGATGGTCTGAGAGCGAAGCTCTGATTTCAGATCAGTTTTGAAAGTCTGTGAATATCCTATGGAACGACATGAACTGCACCCGCCTTCCCCTGGATGTCAGTAACCAATGAGAAGTGGAATGGGCTTGCTGCGTAGCTCTCAGGGGTTATAAAAGGCCAAGGAGCGAGAGGAGCCTTCCTTTCGACGCTGAACATTGCGCGAAGTGGGCCTCAGGATGCCATTTTCAAACGCTCAATTTTAAACGTTAGATGTATCCATCTGTAATTTAATTAGACATAGGTGTTAGAAGCATCATAACGAAGCTATTTTAAACCGAGTTATATCAGATTATGCGAGTATATTGCTATTTTTCGGAATTTCAACAGTATTGCGCCTTGAGGATTTGGACACGTTGGTGCAAAATAGCTATGGCTAGCTAGTGTTAGCTGCTATATCAGAAGTTGAATGCAACGTTTTACAACCAAGCAACGATTCTTTTGGACAAAGAACCACCATGGCAAGATTCTGATGGAAGCTCGTCGAAAAGTAAGAGCTATTTATGATGTTATTCCGTTTTTGTGGAAAAATGTAAACTCAATAATGGTGAATAGTGACGCCGTTATTGCGTCACTAGTCTGGCTGTAACGCACACTGTATGTCTAGTAACGTTAATTTTAAAAATCTAACTCTGCGGTTGCATTAATAACTAATACATCTTTCATTTCATGTCCAACCTGTATTTTTTTAGTCAAGTTTATGAATAGTTTTTGATAAAAATATTTGTATTTTCAAAATGGCGCCGGCCAGATTGCTTGAGTAGTTGAACACTATTTCCATTGTGTAAGCACGATTTGTGCCGCTAAATATGCACATTTTCGATCAAACTCTATATGGATTGTGTAATATGATGTTACAGGAGTGTCATCTGAAGAATTCTGAGAAGGTTAGTGAAAAAATTAATATATTTTGGCGATGTTGAGGTATCGCTCTCTTTGGCTAGAATCAATGCTCTGGTAACGTTTGCATATGTGGTATGCTAATATAACGATTCATTGTGTTTTCGCCGTAAAACACTTAGAAAATCTGAAAAGTTGTCTGAATTCACAAGATCTGTGTCTTTCCATTGCTATGTGCTGTGTATTTTTAAGAAATGTTTTATGATGAGTAAATTGGTAATACACGTTGCTGTCTGTAGTAATTCTAGGAGCTTTGGTGAGATTTGTGATGCTGGCTGCAATGGCAAACTATGATTTATACCTGAAATATGCACATTTTTCTAACAAAACCTATCCTATACCATAAATATGTTATCAGACTGTCATCTGATGAGGTTTTTTCTTGGTTAGTGGCTATCAATATCTTAGTTTAGCCGAATTGGTGATAGCTACTGGTGTTGAGAAAAAATGGTGGACAAAGAAAAAGGGTGTCTTTTGCTAACATGGTTAGCTAATAGATTTACATATTTTGTCTTCCCTGTAAAACATTTAAAAAATCTGAAATTGTGACTTTATTCACAAGATCTGTATCTTTCATTTGGTGTCTTGGACTTGTGATTTAATGATATTTAGATGCTACTATTTAAATGTGACGCTATGCTAGTGATGCTAATCAGTGTGGGGGGGTGGGGGGTGATCCCGGATCCGGGTTTCTGAGGCGGTAAAAGTTAATAAATGGTTCACTAGTAACTTTAATAATGTCACTTTAATAATGTTTCCATATCTCGCATTTCTCATCTCATGTGTATACTCTATCCTTCACTATCTATTCTTTAGTATCTATTCTTTAGTATCTATTGCATCTTAGAAACTCTGCCACTGCTCATCCATATATTTTATTCTTATATATTCTCATCCCATTCCTTTACTAGATTGTGTGTATTAGGTTTTTGTTGCGGAATTGTTAGATATTGCTGCACTGTCGGCTCTAAAAGCATAAGCATTTCGCTACGATCATAATAAAATCTGCTAACCATGTGTATGTGACTAATAACATTTGATTTGATTTGATCTTCTGTATGAACTTCAACATCCCATGTTAGGCAATATATTTTCCCCAGAACCCCCTTAGTAACCAATACAAAGACCAATACAGTAGAGTTGTATATCGACTGGTCTGGGGTCAGTAGATGTTTTATTGTCACATACACCGAAGAGGTGCAGTGAAATGTTTGTTTTACAGTGTCCACTATAGTAGTACGCTGTGACATGTATTCATGAATGCCAAAGGAGCCAGGCTTCCCCCCCAAAATTACAATGTATGTGTAGGCCATCTAGCTGATGCTTTCTGGTCAAAAATAGTATGACATTGTTGCCGCCCGTAGCATCGATTGCAAAGGAAGCCATCTAGCAGTCAGTCAACGTTGAGCTAAACTGAGCGAGCTCAACTGTGAATGGTCCTGGCGCATCAAAAAAGTGTCAAGGGAAGCCAGTTTGGATTTGGCCTCACTCCTATCACATCATATTGAGAGAAATACATAATTGACAGAAACAACTTGAATTGTTGCATCTTGTTGTGTTCTTGTCCTCTGGTGGCTAGCTAGCTAGCTACAATTGTCCCTTTCCTAAATTAGCCATGGATGGAGACAGGGATTTTGACTTGTGGTTTTACTTCATTTTCCATACTGGCCAATTAATATAACAACGATTCTGATCCAACTGTAAATTCATACGTTGTGCCCCTGGACTGAGAGGATAGAAGTTCAATATGTAGCTAGATCTAGAAGGATAATGTTAACTAGCTAACGTTGCCCATGAAAGGAAGTTAGGCTAGCGAGCAAACATTTTAGCCAGGTGGCCTAGGACAACATAAAATAAAATTGTGTACTGTATGACTAGAGAGAGAAAGAGAAAGAGAGAGAAAGAGAAAAAGAGAAAAAGAGAGAAAGAGAGAGAGAAAGAGAGAGAGAGAAAGGGAGAAAGAGAGAAAGAGAGAAAGAGAGAAAGAGAGAAAGAGAGAAAGAAAGAGAAAAAGAGAAAAAGAGAGAGAGAAAAAGAGAGAAAGAGAGAAAGAGAGAAAGAGAGAAAGAGAGAAAGAGAGAAAGAGAGAGAGAGAAAGAGAGAGAGAGAAAAGGAGAAAAAGAGAAAAAGAGAAAGAGAGAAAGAGAGAAAGAGAGAAAGAGAGAAAGAGAAAAAGAGAGAAAGAGAGAAAGAGAAAGAGAGAAAGAGAAAAAGAGAAAAAGAGAGAAAGAGAAAGAGAGAAAGAGAGAAAAAGAGAAAGAGAGAAAGAGAGAAAGAGAAAGAGAGAAAGAGAAAGAGACCCCCAGTGACCCCCTCTCATATCACTACCAAGCCCTGCAATACCAAGAGCTGAGCAAAGAAAAGAGTCCCCTCATCCAGCTGGTCCTGGGGCTGAGTTCACAAACCTGTTCTACTAACACACTGAAGCCTCAGGACCAGAACATCCAATCAATCAGAATAAACCAAATTACAACACAGTCAAAACAAAACTACATTGCTTATTGGGAAACACAAGCACAAGCACAGAGCAAAATGCAGTGCTATCTGGCCCTAAATCGACAGTACACCGTGGCTAACTATTTGACTATGGTTACTGATCAAAACCTTAGAAAAACCTTGACAAAGTACAGGCTCAGTGAGCACAGCCTTGCCATTGAGAAGGGTAGACACAGGAAAACCTGGCTCCCTGTAGAGGAAAGGCTGTGCAACCACTGCACAACAGCAGAACCTGAGACGGAGCTGCATTTCCTGACAAAATGTCAAAAATATAAAACAATTAGAGAGTGTCATTTCCCCAAATTTGAAACTCTTATTCAAGGTTTCAAAGACCTCTCTGATGAGGATAGGCTACCCGTCCTGTTGGGGGAGGACGCAGAGAGCTGTGGGTTGGCAGCGCACTACATTGCTGCCTGCCATAAGTTGAGGGACAGTGTCTGACAGACCAATCAACCTGCACATGTACTCTACTGTATGTTTATTGTTATTGTTGAATGTATGGTTATTTTGACACTTAGTTATTGTTGTTACTGTTGTCCCGTTGACCATTTTGATTCTCATTTTTATATTGTAAATAAGCTTTGGCAATATGTACATTGTTACGTCATGCCAATAAAGCAAATTGAATTGAATTGAATTGAGAGAAAAAGAGAAAGAGAGAAAGAGAAAGAGAAAGAGAGAAAGAGAGAAAAAGAGAAAAAGAGAAAGAGAGAAAAAGAGAAAGAGAGAAAGAGAAAGAGAGAAAAAGAGAGAAAGAGAAAGAGAAAGAGAGAAAGAGAAAGAGAGAAAGAGAGAAAGAGAGAGAGAGAAAGAGAGAGAGAGAAAGAGAGAAAGAGAGAGAGAGAAAGAGAAAGAGAGAAAGAGAGAGAGAGGCGCTTGTTCCTTGTTGTTGCTCAATCATAAGTCATCAAAGCGGCAATACGCTATCAATGGAAGATGGTATTAAAATGACGGAATTAAAAGTTTAAGAGAAAGGATAGGCTACAACGACCAAGCTGCTGAATGGAATTGTTGTTATTTGCAACTGGAGGATGAGAATGCGCATGCTAACACTAGCTATCTTAACTAGCTTCTCCCGGTTTGATTCAGTCAAGACAGCTATTATGTAATCATATTTGATGATAAATAACCTAGCTAAGGCAGCTATTAGTCTACTATAGCGCGAGTCGGCTTGGTTGGTTGCTGTTTCTTGTCTCTGCCTCCCTCCTCCCTGCTCCATGTGTCACTCGCTATGGTAACCGGAGTGATGGGTTAGTTTTAGATGGAGTTGTAGATGTGGCCGTAAGGGACTCAACGCTGTAAAACAGGAAATAAAGCAGTTCAGATTTACCTTGAGAGGGAGAACAAAAGTAATCCGTTTGATGATTCGTGGTTACAACTTCCGATTACCAGACCTTGTGGAGGCGGAGTCACAGTTATGATGGCTAGCTAGCGAGTTTGTGATTGAAGTAAACAAAGCTAGGTTAGCTGGGCCTGATGCACACAGTGTTGAGTAGTGCAGAAAGCAAACAGAACTTGAAGAAAGCACTGAAAGCTAAGTATCGCTTGTTAGACTGAAGTACACTGCTAAAGGAGTCCCATAGGGCAGTGTGACTGGAGGGCGGCTCATGACTGGAGGGCGGCTCATGACTGGAGGGCGGCTCATGACTGGCGGGCGGCTCATGACTGGCGGGCGGCTCTGGCGGCTCCTGACTGGCGGGCGGCTCTGGCGGCTCCTGACTGGCGGGCGGCTCTGGCGGCTCCTGACTGGCGGGCGGCTCTGGCGGCTCCTGACTGGCGGGCGGCTCTGGCGGCTCCTGACTGGCGGGCGGCTCTGGCGGCTCCTGACTGGCGGGCGGCTCTGGCGGCTCCTGACTGGCGGGCGGCTCTGGCGGCTCCTGACTGGCGGGCGGCTCTGGCGGCTCCTGACTGACGGACGGCTCTAGCGGCTCCTGACTGACGGACGGCTCTAGCGGCTCCTGACTGACGGACTGCTCTAATGGCTCGGGACAGACGGGCGGCTCTGACGGCTCGGGACAGACGGGCGGCTCAGATGGCGCTGGGCAGGCGGGCGGCTCAGATGGCGCTGGGCAGGCGGGCAGCTCCGACGGCGCTGGGCAGGCAGGCAGACTCTGACCTGCTGAGGCGCACAGTAGGCCTGGTGCGTGGTGCCGGAACTGGTAGTACCGGACTGGAGACACGCACCTCAAGGCTAGTGCGGGGAGCAGGAACAGGGCACACTGGACTCTCGAGGCGCACTATAGGCCTGGTGCGTGGTACCGGCACTGGTGGTACCGGGCTGAGGGCACGCACCTCAAGGCGAGTGCGGCGAGAAGGAACAGTGCGTACAGGGCTCTGGATACGCACAGTAGGCTTGGTGCCGGAACTGGTGGTACTGGGCTGGGGCGGGGAGGTGGCGCCGGATAGACCGGACCGTGAAGGCGTACAGGAGCTCTTAAGCACCGAGCCTGCCCAACCTTACCTGGTTTAATGCTCCCCGTAGCCCGACCAATGCGGGGAAGTGGAATAACCCGCACTGGGCTGTGTTGGCGAACCGGGGACACCATACGTAAGGATGGTGCCATGTACACCGGCCCGAGGAGGCGCACTGGAGACCAGATGTGTTGAGCCGTCATTGTAAATAAGAATTAGTTCTTGACTGACTTGCCTAGTTAAATAAAGGTTAACAACATATCCCTTTATTTTATTCACCAATGACTGTGGCCTATTGCCGCTTTGATGACTTCTGATTGATCAACAACAACAATTTGATTTGGATGATGACTTTGGGAGCCACCCCTCCCCACCAAGCGCCCCTGCCGGTCAAGGTCTTCACCCCCCACTGCTATGTCAATCACCCTATCTGATGGTTCGACATCCACTTTTCATAGACCTCTTGAAAAAGAAAATAGAGGCTTGTGGCACAATTCATCCTTACTGAATAAGTTTCTCCAAGACCAAGGTAAACGACATGGCAAACACAGTAAAGTTGGGGGACCATACTTTGGATCAGGACTAACACACTGCTTTTTGTGAAATGGAAGGACATTAGGGAAGTAACCATGCTCACCACACCGCATAAGGCATTCAATAACAACCATGTCTCAAGGAGGATGAAAAAAGGAGAATGTCCCTGTTTCTGTGAAGGACTACAGTGCCAGCATGAGGGGTGTCGACCTATCTGATGCTCTGATAGGCTACTACCAGGTCCTCCATAAGACCAGGAAATGGATATTGCTACAGTAAATGCTTTCATTCTCCACAAGCAGATGGCCAAAGTTAAAGGTCAAACCCCTCTCTCCCAGTTGGCCTTCAGAGAGCAGCTGGTGTTGGAAATTACTGAATTGAGGGCCCAAAGCAACCTCACAACCATCACAAGACAAGACCCCCCATTCAGGGAGAGTGCCACTATCCTACACACATGCCAAAAGACAAAAGGAAGAACTGCAAGCATTGCACAAAACACGGGGAAAAGGGTGATATTCCAGATCTTCTGTCCGAAATGCCAGTTCACTTTTTGTTTCCTGGTTGAGAGGGACTGCTTCACGACATGCACAAGATATGGTGAAATCTAATCCTACACCTGGGATGTAAAACGAACACGAATGCCATTTGAAAAATTTTCAGTTTATTTATATTTTTGCATCTTTTTTAGTGAATGACACATGTGTAACCAAGTTAGTGTTTGGTAAGACATTTTAATATATATTTTTTGTATATATTTTTGTTGCTTTTATATATTTTTTGTAAACAATTAATTAGTGTGTGGGACCAATACATTGGATATGCCTAGGATAAACTTTCAGGCACTTTGGAGAGTTTGAAAAAACACTTGGATATCCCCTGTATGTCACCCAACACCACCACAACGTTTGAGAGAGGTTGATGTTGTAGAAATTTTGTTGTTATAGTGAACAATAACTTTTAGGCACATCCAGTGTGCAAAAACAGTGCAATTACCACATTCGGACACTTCAGAGAAGTTGAAAGGATGCTTGAATGTACCCTGGATACGCCAAAACACCACCACAATGTTTGAGTGAGGACGATACGGTAGAAATTGTGTTTTTATACTGAACAAATACCATTTAGTGATTGCAAATATGTAATAGCACTGGAATTATCTAATTTACAGACATGTGCCACTTTGGAGAGGTTTAGGGACACTTGGAAATGTCCAGTGACTGCACCTGTCACCACTTACTAAAACATCTTCCCATTTCTAGTTGTTAGGTCTGTCAATCACATTTTTTCCCCTGATACTGTTCACCTGTTTTGGGAGCCATCGGATGTGTTTCCAGCTCTGGGGCATCAATCATTTAGGAATAGCTTGTCAATGAAAGATTATTTTCAAAATAGCATTAAAAACGGTTATTTTGTGTGTGCTTGATCTTGTGTATTCTGAACTATGTAACTCCTATCCCTCTTCGGATCATTTCCTCATAATCTCCCAGATGTCTTCTTTCCAAGTATACCAAGTTTTGGCATTTAAGAATCATGTAATTACACATGACTAGCAGTTACTTTTGGGTATGTCTCTTTAGGTGGAAATCAACATAAAAAAAAATTAAATAATCAAATGTTCAAATGTACATCTAAGAGGTTTTTAAGGGTGCAAAATGTCACAGCGAGGCCATATCGCACATGTGTGCTGCCAGCGGTCTGGGGAGAAGAGACACCCACTCTGAAACCGGAGCCCTAGGGTATAGTGCTGAAGTCATACACAGGAGAGCACATTCCGTTGCTGGGTGCAGTGCGCATCAATGTCCAGTACAAAGGTCAAACAACACGACTGAAGATGTTGGTGGTCCAAGGTCAGCGGCTCAATCTGCTGGGAAGAGATTGGATGCTACAACTGGACTGGCAAGGGATGTTCAAAACAATCATGAAGGTTGACAAGCAGATAGCGATTTGACATGCACACAAAACATGCACCAGATGTTTTCAAATTCAGGTGGACCCATCCTTTCGACCGTGCTTCTGCAAAGCCTGCCAAGTGCCGTTTGCACTACAACAGAAGGTCGAGGCAGAGCTGGATAGGCTCCAGACTACTTACTCTGAGTGGGCTGCCCCCATTGTCCCAGTAATGAAGTCTGATGGAAATATCACGATTTGTGGAGATTACAAGCTAACTGCCAATGTAGCTTCCAGGCTGCCCACTGACAAGGAAAGAGGAGCTATTCGCAAAGCTATCTGGTGGGACATGCTTTTCCAAGCTGGACCTGTCTCACGCATACCAGCAGTTGGTGCTGGCTGAAGAATCCAGCAAAGTGGTTACAATAAACACCCAGGGGCTGTTTCAGAACACACACCTTCTGTTTAGAGATCTTTCAGAGAATAGTGGAGAATCTGTTGGCGGCATCGACCACACTGCTGTATACCTGGATGATATCCTTCTCACTGGTGTCACTGAGGAAGACCATCTAAAGAAAACTCATAACAGTGCTGTCAACCCTGGAGAGCGCAGGGCTTCGCTTGAATAAATCCAAGTGTGTTTTCCTGGCCCCCGAAGTGGAGTATATGGGGCAGAAAATCACATCCAAAGGGCTTCAACTCCTGGATAAGAAAGTGAGAGCACTCAAAGAGGCCCCTGGACCCAAGGATGTGAGTGAGCTACAGGCCTACCTTGGGATGTTAAATTACTATAGCCGCTTTCTTCCTGACCTGGCCTCTGTCCTGACCCCACTCCTCCTGAAAGCTGGAGCAAAATGGAAGTGGCAAGTGCCCCCCCCCCCCCCCCCCCCCAGAAAAGAGTTTTCCAGAAATCCAAGGACTTGCTGTCATCTTCAGCCCTGCTCGAATTGCACTGTGAGAGACCCTCTTCTCTCCAAAGTCAGCTGCTTTGTCAAGGAGTGGTGGCCGGCCAAATGTCCTACGGAGGAGTTGCAGCCATATTTTTAACTTGAGAAACAAACTGTCGGTGGTGGACGGCATCCTGCTTAGGGGCCTTTGAGTAATGGTATTTGTATGTTGTATTTATTAGGGATCCCCATTAGCTGCTGCCAAGGCTACTCTTTTTGGGTCCAAACACACTAAAGCACCCACATTGCATATAAAACAAAAGATAAAAACAGTGAACTATGTTTGTACTGAATGAGCTAAAGATTAAACAGTACATCACGACATCCCTACACCACCACATATCCACAACACAAAATGTTCCACCATATAACAATATTCCACCATACAACAATATCACAATGTGTGCATATGCATGCGTCTTCACAGTCCCCATTGTTCAATAGGGTCTGTTTTTACCTGCTTTTTAAATCTGATTCTACTGCTTGCATTAGTTAACTGGTGTGGAATAAAGTTCCACATAATCACGGCTCTATGTAGTCCTGTGCGCCTCCCATAGTCTGTTCTGGACTTGGACTATGAAGAGAACTCTGGTGGGGTGTGCATGGTGTCAGAGCTGTGTGCTAGTATTTTAAACAGACATCTTGGTACATTCAGCTTCAGTCAATCTCTCTTCCACTAGGAGCCATGAGAGATAAATATGCAGCCATTAATGTTAGCTCACCATGTACTTTTAAGGGCCAGTCAATGCTTCCCTGTTCTGAGCCAATTGTAATTTTCCCAAGACCCTCTTTGTGGCACCTGACCACACGACTGAACAGTAGTCTAGGTGCGACAAAACCAGGACCTGTATGACCTGCCTTGTTGATAGTGTTGTTAAGGCAGAGCAACGCCTTATTATGGACAAACTTCTCATCTTAGCTACTGTTGTAGCAATATGTTTTGACCATGACAGTTTACAATCCAGCGTTACCCCAAGCAGTTTAGTCACCTCAACACGCTCATTTTCCACATTATTCATTAAGAGATGTAGTTGAGGCTCAGGGTTTAGTGAATTATTTATCCCAAATATAATGCTTTTAGTTTTGGAAATATTTAGGACTAACTTATTCCTCGTTAGCCATTCCGAATCTAACTGCAGCTCTTTGTTAAGTGCTGCAGTCATTTCAGGAGCTGTAGTAGCAGACCTGTATAGTGTTTAGTCATCCGCATACGTAGACACGCTGGCCTTACTCAAAGCCAGTGGAACGTCGTTAGCAAAGACTGAAAAAAGCAAGGGGCCTAAACAACTACCCTGAGGTTCCTGATTCAACCTGGATTATGTTTGAGAGGCTTCCATTAAAGAACAACCTCTGTGTTCTGTTAGACAAGTAACTCTTTTCCTAAATATAGCAGGGGCTGTAAAGCCATAACACACACATTTTTCCACGAATGGCATAGTGGAGAGGGAAGTCCAGACAATGATAGGGCCTTGAAAAAGACAACAGGAGGCATATTGATGGTCAGAGTTTTCTGATTCCTGGCAGCTTTACCGCTTTACCTATTCAAGAGTTCAAGAGTTCTCCACAGTCAGGAATGGATGGCCACAACTGGAAAACCATCAAACCGGCCAGGTCGCTGGAGGCAGGATCACCCGTCTAGTTCAGGGACTTCTCAGGGAATGGCAAATAGCACCAGGAGCGGTGGTCACCACTACAGGCTCTCTCTCATACGGAGTGGATGTTGCTGGGAAGGTGATGAGGCGTCACGTGGATCACCTGCTGGTGAGGGGGGGAAGTGATCCAGACAGTCTCAGGTCAGCCTCCCAGCTGAGACGATGATAGAGTGGCAGCAGAGCAGCCCCAGATACCCGTTGCCGTCCCACGGGCAGCTCAAGTGCCTGCCGTGAGGCACATAGAGGCAGTCCTTGTCCGACGCTCAGACAGATCCCATAACCCCACAGAAATATTGGACTTATAGTTAGTTACTGGGCAGTACACTGCTGCCCAATTTCTACCAGAACTGGTTAGTTCCCCTCTTTTAACTCTGATTAGCTAAAAAGGTATCCCCCACCGGGTTTATGTTTCTTTGTCCATCCAGGTACCCAGGAAGTCGGGAGATGCCTTCAAAACTTGCCACTAGGGGCAATGGCGAGCGCTATTATCATCAGGCTGTAAACTTCGAAGATCACATGTTCAATCCCAGTGATAGGCACTTGTTTTTTGTTTTAATAATTAACTTAAACATTCAAAATTATGGCCTCATCTTAACCGTGGAGTTGTTTTTGTTTTAACCCTGTCCCGAACCTTAACATTTAACTTAAACATTCAGAATGAATTTCTAAACGTACCCAGCCCAGAGGCACCGGTGACAGCAGTGGTACAACCCAGGGTGCAACTGCAGCAGGAGGAGCAACCCAGGGTGTCCCAAAAAATTCTAAATGTGACTTTTGGAGCAACTTCGAAATTTGACATTTGTGAAAACCTGAACAGACATCGGAAGTGAAATTGGTCAAACTGTGAGATCTTGTTATACTTGTGCTTTATCAAGAACACATGCAAGCACACACCTACACACATCACACACACACACCAACAGTACCTCACCCGCCACCTTATCCTCCCAGGGTTACATGTCTAAAGCCAGCCTCAAAAACAACATGGAGGCGTTGAAGAACGCATGAACATGAAACAGAGGAACACCTGTTTCTGAAGCTCACCAAATGTAATGTGTCACACTGCAAACGCTTTACTAAGAAATTGAAAAAATAGCAACTACTTAAAAGCATCCATTCTATTGATTCTATTCCATTTACAATGTGGAATTTTTAAAGAACTACACATGTTGCAGAATTCATAGAAATATACGTTTCCAACACAAAACTGTATGCTGTACTGTGTTTTTGTATAACCCACCATGTACTCTCTGAAAGAACACACTGTACATACATTCTGTTTTGATTTTGAGTGTTCTAGACCTGGGTTCAAATAGCTCAATTACTTTCACATACATTGGAAGTAAGTATTTAGATATATTTTTTTTGAAAAGACAAGTAGTAATATATTTTGGAAATACACATGGAAAGTATTTTGAAATAGTAGAGTGACTCAAAGTACAGTGACTCAAACTCCCATAACCCAGGTATCTGAAAATAGTATTTGAAAAAACTCTCAAATACAATTTGGTATATTTGTATATTTAAAATGAATTTTATTTTACAAAAAACCATTTGAATACTCAAATAAAAGGCTTGTTTTCGGCTGTGTTTTTGAAAGCGCTCAAATACACAGAAAAAATAATTTGAAATACCAGATAGTCAAATACACATATACAGGCCTGTAGTGTTCTAGGCACAGCTTTTACTCTTCATGTGGATGTGTGGTCTTGTTCTGACAGGCTTGATAGTGGAGGCATCATCACCCTGCCACTAAACATAGACGTGATGGGGAGGAGATCTTCAGCAACAGTTACTGTCACACAGTAAAAGCTCTCTCTAATTGGCGTAACATTAGTGGTGATGTTGTCGTTGATGCAGGAGGAAAACTTAGCTTGTATGCTGTGAGTTTCATCCAGGTGTAAATGGTTGACACCACTAGGTACCCTGCATCACAGAAATCATGCAGCTTTTCTAAAATAACATCTGAAAGCCTGAATACACAGCTAATGTCGTTGGTATTGTGCTGCTGGGCAATTCAGTGATGTACAATGCATGTCAGTGAAGGGCGGTATGAAGCCTCTGTAGAAATCTACTAAAGCTTTTTTCGTCACTCCGTTTGGGAACATATGCCTGCTGAGAAGACAAGAGGAGCGAGGAAAGAGTGCCATACACACTTATACACATAAAAATGCACAACATTCCTCAAAGTCTTATTGCGTGAACTTGGTGTGCATGCGTGTGTGTGGCAACATGCGTGTGTGTGTGCGTGCATGTATTTCTGTGTGTGTGTGTGTGTGTGTGTGTGTGTGTGTGCATTCATGTATACATAAAGTATGTGTCCATGCTTTAAAAGCTGTATACCAAAACGGTAGCTTCATGTACAGATTAAATGCTGCATAAACTTAACAGTAAGCATGGTAGGAGTAATTGTGTGGTGAAAGAGAAGCAGGAAAACACATCTTCTATATATCTTTCAAAATGTCTCCTATTGTCCCAATGAATGGAAAAGCAATTCAGAACACAAAACGGGGAATTGAAACGATAGTAGGTTGGCACGCTGTTAACATCAACCTACATAATCGACTTATTTTCTATACAGGACCGAACCAACATGGTGGTCTGTTAATGTACATCTATTGATGTAGTATGCTAATTTGTTGTATTTAAAACATGTCATGGCAAAATGGAACAGGAGGTGTACCAGAGAACCAGATTTGAATTAAAATCAATAGCGATCCCCACACAACACAGAGAGTGTATTCCCATCCCTCCCATTGTAGGAGCCACAGCAGCAGTGGTTTTGCTTGACGGACTCTGGCATGTAACTACAGGAAGTGATCCAAATTCATTAGCCAGTTTCCATTTGCAAGGAAGCGAAATCCATACAGAAATTCGCCTTTCTTCAGATGGGGCTGTTTCTTGCCTGAATGATTTTGATTGATGTATATGTTTTGGTAGGGCTCACACATGAAATGTTTCCTGAACTGTCCCGTAATGGATGCTGTCCCGTAGTGGAGAAACACATGACAAATTGACCCTTTTACTTGAATGTAATTCATTTAGATAGTACCAGGCTACTGACTACATGACAGAGTGCTTCTTCTGAACAGCAAGACCGAGGCTGCGTCCAAATGACATCATACTCCCTATATAGTGCACTACTATTGACCAGAGACCTATTAGCCCTGGTCAGAACTAGTGCACTACATAGACAAAATGTAAAGAAATGCAAACAAATGTAAAAGGTAATGAACAGTCCAAATCATGTTTTTCATGAAATTGGGTGATATTTGGATGAAACTAGATCAAAGTATGATAAACAAAGTATGAAAAATATCTGTTGTTTCTACATTGCTAAAGTTTGATCATAAAGTTACTGGTCCCCTCCCCCATGTCAAACCCTTGGATTCAGGAGGCAGGATTATTAAGGGGATGGGGTGACGTCACCCTAACTCTCTTATTTGAATACACCAATGGTAACATGATATTCTCTTACCTAATTTGAATAAGTATCACCTAATTTGAATAAGTACCACCTTGTAACCAACATCGGAGAAGGTGTGTTTTTGCAGAGGAGCGTGGTTTAAATTGCTATATATATAGCTACTCTACTGATGCCAAAATATGACTGTAGGGTGTCAACAAATATAATAAAAAGTTGACCCTATTCATCTATGGCAAAGATACTTCTATGTTTCTCCTTTCGTCTGTGTCTGGTGTTAGCTAGCTACTAAGTAGCTAGGTCTTCAGCTAGCATGGATAAAAGGGGGGGAGGGTCGTTGAAAACCCTGACGCAGTGTTACAGAAGACACATGCCAAACGGTGTATGTATAAAACATTTTTGACAACAGCGTTAATGCAATTTCAATGTTGTTTGAGTTGTTTTGTGAATCACCAAATTTGCTTGAGATGATTTTCCTGCAACACTGCTCACTGCATCCAAGTTTCTTGACATGGGTGTTTCAACGAGCTGTCAGTCAAGGTGAGCTCATGAATTTAATCAACCTGTCTTTTTAAACGTCCTGGTGGTTAGCCATGAAAGAAAATAATTTAAAATTTTTGAGGATTTCTATCCTAAACAAATATTATGGGTGATATTTTAGTCACTCAAAAGGCTATTTTATATGGGAATCAGAATGATTGTTCAGGACATTTTAAATGAGTAATGATATTCATGAGCACCTTTTCCTTATCTGCTAATTTGTCTTGATTAAGTTGGAGCCATCGGCTAAACGAATAGTATCGTGACTAATTCCTCAGATTAAGTTCATTGGGATGATGCTAATGATGCTTTATGACACTAGTGTGTGTGTGATCTGTGCATCTCTGTATGTGTGTGTGGGTGTGTGTGTGTGTGATGCCTCTTAAGGGGCAAAAGTAACTGAAAGTAATCAGATTATGTTACTGAGTCTGGGTAATCCAAAAGTGATATTAATGATTATAGTTTTAG
This sequence comes from Salvelinus fontinalis, assembly GCF_029448725.1. NCBI lineage: Eukaryota > Metazoa > Chordata > Actinopteri > Salmoniformes > Salmonidae > Salvelinus > Salvelinus fontinalis. The sequence goes on from NC_074674.1 coordinate 840,460, forward strand.
ATAGGTAATTAGTAAATTATTACATTTAGAAAGTCAGCTACTCAACTCTGTGTGTGTGTGTGTGTGTGTGTGTGTGTGTGTGTGTGTGTGTGTGTGTGTGTGTGGTTCCACAGTGGTTATTAATTTGAATGGTTTATGAAATGCACCCTCAGATTAGTTTCAAGTCTTCTGAAATCAGCTATGATATTACATCCTGAGGTGATTTGAACTCTAATTTTAATTCAAAACTTCTTCATATCTTTAAGCCATATTACAATGAGTGGTTCAGCGGTCTAAGGCACTGCATCTCAGTGCTAGAGGCATCACTACAGACCCTGGTTCGTTTCCAGGTTGTATCGCAACCGGCTGTGATTGGGAGTCCCATAGTTGGTCCCGCCGCGTCTGGATTAGGGTTTGGCCGGGGTAGGCCATCATTGTAAATAAGAATTTGTTCTTAACTGACTTTCCTAGTCAAAGAAAGGTTTATATATAATATATATATACACACAGTTGAAGTCAGAAGTTTACATACATCTTAGCCAAATTCATTTAAACTCAGTTTTTCACAATTCCTGACATTTAATCAGAGTATAAATGTATTAAACCTTCAAAAAAGGGTTCTATCTAGTATCAAAAAGGGTCCCGCTATGGTTAAAAGATAATAAAAAAAGGATCTGGTACTATTTAGAAAAATGCGTTCTTTTGTGTAACGCGTATTGTGGCCCCCTTTCACCCTGCGTTGGTATCAGAAGTCTGACAGTAGCACAGTTGTAGTCAGACGTTTACATACACCTGAGCCAAATATATTGAAACTCACTTCTTCACAATTCCTAACATTTAATCCTAGTAAAAATTCCCTGTCTTAGGTCAGTTAGGATAAACCACTTTATTTTAAGAGTGTGAAATGTCAGAATAAGAGTAGAGAGAATTATTTCAGCTTTTATTTCTTTCATCACATTCCCAGAGCGTCAGAAGTTTACATACACTCAATTAGTATTTGGTAGCATTGTCTTTAAATTGTTTAACTTGGGTCAAACGTTTTGGGTAGCCTTCCACAAGCTTCCCAAAATAAGTTGGGTGAATTTTGGCCCATTCCTCCTGACAGAGCTGGTGTAACTAAGTCAGGTTTGTAGGCCTCCTTGCTCGCACACACTTTTACAGTTCTGCCCCAAACATTTCTATAGGATTGAGGTCAGGGCTTTGTGATGGCCACTCAAATACCTTGACTTTGTTGTCCTTAAGCCATTTTGCCACAACTTTGGAAGTATGCTTGGAGTCATTTTCCATTTGGAAGACCCATTTGCGACCAAGCTTTAACTTCCTGACTGATGTCTTGAGATGTTACTTCAATATATGAACATAATGTTTTTCCTCATGATGCCAGCTATTTTGTGAAGTGCACCAGTCCCTCCTGCAGCAAAGCACCCCCACAACATGATGCTGCCACACCGGTGCTTCACGATTGGGATGGTGTTCTTCGGCTTGCAAGCTTCCCCCTTTTTCCTCCAAACATAACGTCATTATGGCCAAACAGTTCTATTTTGTTTCATCAGACCAGAGGACATTTCTTCAAAAAGTACGATATTTGTCCCCATGTGCAGTTGCAAACCGTAGTCTGGATTTTTTTATGGTGGTTTTGGAGAAGTGGCTTCTTCCTTTCTGAGCAGCCTTTCAGGTTATGTCGATAAAGGACTAGTTTTACTCAGGGTATAGATACTTTTGTACCTGTTTCCTCCAGCATCTTCACAAGGTCCTTTGCTGTTGTTCTGGGATTGATTTGCACTTTTCATACCAAAGTACATTCATCTCTATGAGACAGAACGCGTCTCCTTCCTGAACGGTATGACGGCTGGGTGGTCCCATGGTGTTTATACTTGCGTACTATTGTTTGTACAGAAGAACTTGGTACCTTCAAGCGTTTGGAAATTGCTCCCAAGGATGAACCAGACTTGTGGAGGTCTACAATTTTTTTCTGAGATCTTGGCTGATTTTTGATTTTCCCAGGATGTCAAGGAAAGAGGCACTGAGTTTGAAGGTAGGCCTTGAAATATATCCACAGCTACACCTCCAATTCACTCAAATTATGTAAATTAGCCTGTCAGAAGCTTCTAAAGCCATGACTTAATTTTATGGAATTTTCCAAGCTGTTTAAAGGCACAGTCAACTTAGTGTATGTAAACTTCTGACCCACTGGAATTATGAAACAGTGAATTACAAGTGAAATAATCTGTCTGTAAACAATTGTTGGAAAAATTGCTTGTGTCATGCACAAAGTAGATGCAGTTTGTTAACAAGAAATGTGTGGAGTGGTTGAAAATCGAGTTTTAATGACTCCAACCTAAGTGTATGTTAACTTCCGACTTCAACTGCATATACACATCTGCTCTGTACACAATGTTTCAATCTTTCAGATCTGATATTTAGAGATTTTGCAAAGTGACAGTGCACACAACTGTTTCTCCATCTCCCTATCAGTCTACAGCTAGAGACAAGCATTTATTTTAACCCCAACCTTGACCCTCTGTATCAGAGTGGGGTTGTGGGGACAGAGCTGTGTCAACTACTTAGATAGGAGCACTCAAACGCACAGGAGAAAACCTGGAAAAACAATCGCCCCATATTTTTGTTTTTCCTGTCAAATTGTGTGTTCTCTAAAATGGCTGAATGAGGAGAACATGAGGAGATGGAAAGAGAAGAGATTGTTGAAGGAGAGCTGGACAGAGACAAGGGAAGAATGATATAGGTCTCAAATAACAGACTTCCACAGAGGGAGCACTGAGAAAATTAAACTGATACAGGAGGATAAGCGATTAGACCAGAGAGAGAGGGGAGAGAGAGAGAGATGGAGAGGGGGAGAGAGCGTGCATTCGTGTGTGTACACTGAGTATACCAAACATTAGGAACACCTTCCTAATTGTCGGGGCATGTAAAGGTTTCGAAGGTGTTCCACAAGGATGCTGGCCCATGTTGGCTCCAATGCTTCCCAAAGTTGTCAAGTTGGCTGGATGTCCATTGGGTGGTAGACCATTCTTGAAACACACGGGAAACTGTTGAGCGTGAAAAACCCAGCAGTGTTGCAGGTCTTGACACAAACCGGTGCGCCTGGCACCTACTACCATACCCCGTTCAAAGGCACTTCAATCTTTTGTCTTGCCCATTCAGCTTCTGAATGGCACACACACACAATTCATGTCTCAATTGTCTGAAGACTGAAATATCTTTCTTTAACCTGTCTCCTCCCCTTCATATATACTTATTGACGTGACATCAGTAAGGGATCATAGCTTTCACCTGGATTCACCTGGTCAGTCTGTCATGGAAAGATCTTGATGTTTTGTATACTCAGTGTATGTGTTTGTATGTGTGTGCCTCAGAGAGGGAGAGTGTGTGTGTAAGTGAGAGCGTGCAAACAGACATGAGATGGGCCTCTATTTGATTGCACTAGCCAGGACTCTATGACGCGCCCAGCCTGCCTCCCTGTGCCCTGCTCTCACCTTCTCTCTTGTGCCTGTCTCTAACTTTGATGAATGGCTTTTTTTTGGCTTATCCTCTGTTCAGCAGATACGATTTCACACTGCAAAATGCTGCAAGGAGTGAAGGGGGCTATGGGAAGAGGAATAGGGGAAAGAGACAAAGAGGAGGAGGCTCATGCAGAAGCCATTGAGGAACGTTCCTATTATGATGAAGATGGAGTGAGGGCTCAGGGGCAAGGCGGGGCACTGCACTTCGAGGATGAGGAAGCGGAGGAAGAAGAGGGAAAGGCGGGCTGCTGCACTAGGAGGATAAGGAAGAGGAGGAGGGAAAGGTGGGGCACTGTACTAGAAGGATGAGGAAGAGGGGAAAGAGGAGGAGGAGATGGGTGCACTGCACTGGGAGGATGACGAAGATGGGAAAGAGGAGTGAGTGTTGAGGGGCAAGTCAGGAAACTGTGCTGCCGCAGGCAATTGGCCACTGGATGTCTCCTCGAGGATGTCTCCTCGCCCTGACTTCCCCCTGAGCCCTGAAGCACTGCCTTTGACATCCAGCATGAGCATGCATAGCATGAAGATGCCCCATAAATTCCATGTCCATAGACAAGAGACGGTACATTTGTAGTTTGGTGAACCATCCCTTTCATTGGCATATAACGATGATCTGGAGTTGCTTTCTTGGGATGGTGAGAACTACATATAGCTACACGATATATACATACATCTGAAAAGCTCAATTTGCTACCACAACAGCTATCAACCACTATTATTAACATTAATTATACAACTTCCCTAATCCAAGTTCTACCAACAGACTACAGCCTCTCAATTTCACTTCCAATTTTAAACAAAGCAGTCTGCAATCTGAATCAGGGGAAACCATTAAAGATCCTGATGATAAGAGAACAGTATGAATTAAAACAAATTACTGCAAAGCCCCTAAAGCTCCCTGAGGCTGGTACAGCTCTGCAGGTTGGTGTGGCTCATTGGCTCATGGCTTATTGCAGATGTTGGCTTTACAGAGCATCGTCAGACACGGATGCACTCCATTAATGGAGAGTCACGTCCCCTAATGCAACGTACATGTCTGGCGAATGCTGACCATACCAACCTTGTACGTACACGCACACACACACACACACACACACACACATATACTCACAAATACTTGCACACACACAAACACAATTTTGCGCACACATTTGTTTAAATCCCTGTTAGTGAGCATTTCTCCTTTGCCAAGTTAATCCATCCACCTGACAGGTGTGGCATATCAATAAGATGATTAAACAGCATGGTCATTACACGGGTGTACCTTGTGCTGGGGACAACAAAAGGCCACTCTAAAATGTGCAGTTTTGTCACACAACACAATTCCACAGATATCTCAAGTTGAGGGACCATGCAATTGGAATGCTGACTGCAGGAATGTCCACCAGAGCTGTTGCCAGAAAAGTATGTTCATTTCTCTACCATAAGCCACCGCCAATGTTGTTTTAGAGAATTTGGCAGTACATCCAACCGGCATAACAACCGCAGACCATGTGTAACCACGCCAACCAAGGACCTCCACATCCAGCTTCTTCGCCTGCGGGGTCATCTGAGACCAGCCACCCGGACAGCTGATGAGTATTTCTGCATTAAATCCCTTTTGTTGGGGATAACTCATTGTGATTGGCTGGGTCTGGCTCCCATGTGAGTGGGCCTATGGCCTCCCATGCCCACCCATGGCTGCGCCCCTAATCCACAAATTAGGTCCTAATTTACTTTTTTTATTTGACTGATTTTCTTATATGAAATGTGACTCAGTAAAATCATAGAAATTGTTGCATGTTGTGTTCTAAACTATTGTTCAGTAAATTAAATTCCTTCCACCTTAGCCAAATTTCTCATCTGCCTCTCCTATCAAATTGTTTTGGTATGTATTTTATGCACTATGCTTTTCCACAGGTCAATATACTGTGTTCTGTCTGTCTATCCGTCATTCATAGTGAAAATACTGGTAGGTGGATTTGCAATAGACACACACAATGATGGTTCTAAATAGTACCTGATAGGGGATGTTCGGCTTGTAACCATAGCGTGACCCTTTTTGGTGCTATGTAGAACCTTTTTTAAGTTGAAATAAAGACCCATGCTCTTGAGGTTCTAAATGGAACCTGTATAGTGCTTTAAACAACTCTTCCCTAAGGTCCTATAAAGAACCATTAAAAAAGGTTCTATATAGCACCAAAAAACGGTTCCACTATCATGGTTACAACCCTTTTTGGGGCCATATAGAACCCTTTTTATGTTTTGTTTATAGAACCTTTATGAAGAACGGTTCCATAAAGACATTTTCTCAAAGGTTCATTGTAGATCCTTTTGAAAAAAACAGTTTTTTAAAATTCTGGTCAGCCAAATTATGTTGTTTCAATTCCACAAGTTACATTATTGTTTTAATTTAATTTAACCAATTAAGATACATTTGGAACAGCTGGGGGTCCCTGAGAACAAATGACTTACTTCATCAAACATTCTCAGAGGACATAAGGCCATTTGTGCATCTTTCAAAAGAAGGTACCATATCTTGGTTTAACACAACACATTAGATAAACTGGAATGACACTCACTAACGGTTACAGAAATAAAAAAAGTTGTGCAAACCACACCCCCAAATAATATAATCAACCGCCTCCACCTCTATTTTTAATATTAAAAGAGCAAATTAACCTTTTGTGAACTGTAAAGAACCATTGAAGAGTCCAAGGGTTATATAAGTCATTATGGAACCCTCATTTTTTTGTGTGTATGCTCCCAGGAATCCCAGTTATTCAGCAAAGCTTAATGAACGCTCTGCCTCCTCTCGGATCCGAACACCTATTCCTTCCGCACCTAGAGCTTAACGCTTCAATATAGCCTAAATATTTGTCATTTCACATTGAAAATGTATTACACTTTTATGTGTAGCATAAAAACATAAATCGCAATGTTTGAATCTCATTAGGCTACTTCAAAAGTCTCCTGTAGGCTGCCTGCCCGAGTTCGTCCAAAATATCATTCCAGCATCCAAACTGTGCACCAACCATTTGATGAATGGAAAAATACATATTTTACAAAAAACACTAACAAGTAATGACATTCCGAGATTGTCAAACCAAGCCTTCAATACTGGGTACAAGGTCGGGAAGAATGTGTTTTCTGCTGAGATTGACATAGTCTTTTTGATGATTGTGTTGTTGAAAACGCAACCATGATGTTGAAACGCCCGAAATTGCTCTGCTTTGCCTATTGGTTGTGTGGTGCATTGGAACAGGAACATTTTGGTGGAAAATTCACTGCATATATTTTATGCATTTCCCCATAGCTAATCATTGTCTGCTGTCAGCTATGATCATAGTGTAATGAAACAGGAGAGTGAACTCAACAGTGGTGGTTGGCGAAACAGTGTAGTGGTGCCTGGAGAAGGAGGTATACTCAAATTTTGCCCCAAATTTTACAAACAGCCTTTCTGGCAGAGGACAGATGCCCTGTGTGAAAAGAATCTATGAGAAACAGTGAAATACACTCTGAATGACTTTAACCTATCAATCCCATATTGGTCTTTAGAAGTCGGGCCAACCGAAGTTGTTCAGTGCAAGTAGAATAATAGTAGGCCTACTATTGAAACAGATAAACGAGGCTGGCCAACTGTCAGAAATTCTGTTTTTTTGTTTGTTGAAAAACAACAATGGTGGATGTTTTAAATCCATAACAATGCTTAACCAAATCAGGAGACCACTTTTTAGGTCTGGGAAAAATCTAAGAAATTAATATTTTTTAATTCAAATGTGCAGGGACCTAGCACTGTTGTTTGGTTAGCGGTGTTCCTGTAGCACATGAGATGAATTTTGCAAAACAAATTTCCAAAGGATAGTTGCAAATAATCATGTTATAATTCTGCCAGGTTGGCTACTTTGTAACTGTCACGTTCGTTATAGTGATGAGACCAAAGCGCAGCGTGATTTCAGGACATCTTCTTTAATGAAGAAAGAACACTGAACGAACTATAAAAAAACAACAAAACGAACGTGAAGCTATATAATAATAGTGCTGACACAGGCAACTAACCATAGACAATCACCCACGAAATACTCAAGGAATATGGCTGCCTAAATATGGTTCCCAATCAGAGACAACGATAAACAGCTGCCTCTAATTGAGAACCAATCTAGGCAACCATAGACATACAAAACACCTAAACTAGTAACAACCCCATAAACCTACAAAAACCCTGGACAGGACAAAAACCATATCACCCTTGTCACACCCTGACCTAACCAAAAATAAAATAAAACAAAGAATACTAAGGTTAGGGCGTGACAGTAACTAGTTAACATTTAATTGATAGTTTTTGGGAAACCCTTTCCATCTACCAGAATAAGTTAGGCCTATTTTCCTGTTCCTTAATTGTTTGAAACCTGGACGTTTTATCTTACCTTGATTTATAGCAGCATGCAGCCAAAATCCCACCAGAGAAACGTGGAGGCAATTCTTTTAAGACTTCCTCATATAGTAAGTGGTGGTATCCTGTGGTATTGGTTTTCTTTCAATTTTCCTTCATTGTCTAGTAGCCAAAGGCATTGTCCTAGTCATATTAGCAACTCATAATAGTTGTTGCATCTTTAGATCTCTCCTTTCTAATTTTTTTAAAACGGATATATCTATCTCTGTCTGCAATTCTTCTTACAGTACAGGTGGAGGGTCATGTGAAAATATTTTTGACATTGGAGAGGAAGGTGCACTTTTTTTATGACAAAAGAATAAAAACAATTCAGATGTCATATGTCTATATATAGTGTACCTTACATCCCAAAAACATTCAAATAATGTTTTAAAATAAATGTCCTTGGGAATATTCTCCAAACAACCACCGCGGAACATTCCCCTGAGGTTCTTATTAGGTTTCTAGATAATGTAATAACAAAAGATATTTGGGCAACGTTCGTACCAATGTCAGCGGAAGGTTTTATACAAAAATCAGCGGAAGTTGACAGATTTTGTGTTATTAGAACTTTTGGCTTAACCTAATGAATGTTTTGGGAATGTTCAAATAACCAATGTCCGTTTGCTGAGAATATGCTGTTTCTGAAAAACAATTTCCCCCGATATATTAGTGCATTAAAGAGGGATAGTGCATTAAAGAGGGATTCAATGTTGGCTAATAGTCTTGCATTTTAACTGTATTTTAAATCAAAAGCTTTGCGATGTTTCCTCACATGCTGTGCCATCGATGTCTGCATGCATCTGCTTTCTGTCATCATCAGTCACATTCCCAGTCTCAGCATCATCACAGCAGTCACTTATACAGGACGTGTCGTCTCCCTGTGTTTCACAGAGGGGGGGGGGGGGGCAGGATGTGACTGTATGCTCTACAAAGTCCTCATGTCTTTTGGATGTCTGATTGTAAATCGGATGTATTTCCTGCGCTGGAGAGGGAGAGACGGACCGAGACGGAGAGAAGGGGAATGAGAGGGAGAGAAGGGGAGTAAGAGGGAAAGAAAGGGAGTGAGAGAGAGACAGGGAATGAGAGAGAAACAGATTGAGAGAAAGAGAGACAGAGTGAGAGAGAGACAGAGAAAGACAGAGAGAAAGAGAGAGTAGTGAGAGAGAAGGAGTGAGAGAAAGAGAGCGAGACAGAGCGAGTGAGAGAGAGCGAGAGACGGCACGCGTGAGAGTGAGAGACGGCACACAGGAGAGTGAGAGACGGCGAGAGATGGAGTCAGGGAACGAGAGATTGAGTTAGAGAGTGAGAGATGGAGTGAGGGAGAGAGAGACGAGTGGGAGAAAGGGAGCAAGAAACGGAGCGAGTTTGAGTTTTTATAAAACCTTTATTATATATTTAAGTATTTACATAAATAATGGCACACTGTGCCTTTTTATATTCAACTAATTTCATTTTTTTTAAATCCCCCTCCTCCACAAAACATACCGCTCCTTCGTAAGTGCACTTTTCCTCAAACAATGGAAGATCTTTTACAGCCAAGACTGGAACCAAATAAAGAGAGCATAACATGGTCTTGATATCTCACAGACCCTGATGTAAAATAAAAGCAAACCCTGACAGACATTTGTTTAGAGATAGCTGGGAGGGAATGAGAAGTAGATGAGGTGAGAGAATCAGAGAACGAGAGAGACGGGGAGAGAGAGAGAGACCCTGTCACCCACTACACATGGCCCACGGCAGAGTCTGGACATGCTAGAGCAGTACTGCCAGACCCAGGCCCTGGCAGTAAACCCCAAAAAGACTAAAATAATGATATTCCAGAGAAGATCCAGATCTCAGGGAATTAGACCAAAGTTCTCAATTGGTACAAAATATATAGAGTACTGCACACACTACAATTACTTAGGTTTAAAAATAAGGTCAACTGGACACCTTAATGATGCAGTGAATGAACTGAGAGAGAAAGCACACTGGGCATTCTACAACATTAAAAAACTAATTCATATTGAAATAAAATTGAATTGAAATAAAATTTGGCAACAACTAATTGAATGTGTCATTGAACCAATTCCACTTTATGGCAGCGAGATGTGGGGTCCACTTGCAAAACAAGACTTTACCAAATGGGACAAACACCACATTGAAACCCTGCACGCAGAGTTCTGTAAGATTCTCCTACATGTCCAGAGGAAAACTACAAACAATGCATGCAGGGCAGAATTAGGTCAATATCCACGGATAATAACTCAAAAAAGAGCAATTAAGTTTTGGAAAAATCTAAAAATACAGTGATCCCCTCTCAAATTATTACCAAGCCCTGCAATGCCAAGAGCTGAGCAAAGAAAATAGTCCTCTCATCCAGCTGGTCCTGGGGCTGAGTTCACAAACCTGTTTTACTAATACACTGAAGCCTCAGGACCAGTACATCCAATCAGAATAAATCAAATTACAACAGTCAAAACAAAGCTACATTGCTTATTGGGAAACACAAGCACTAGCATAAAGCAAGATGCACTGCGATCTGGCCCTAAATCGACAGTACACCGTGGCTAACTATTTGACCATGGTTACTAATCAAAACCTTAGAAAAACCTTGACAAGGTACAGGCTCAGTGAGCACAGCCTTGCCATTGAGAAGGGTAGACACAGGAAAACCTGGCTCCCTGTAGAGGAAAGGCTGTGCAACCACTGCACAACAGCAGAGCCTGAGACAGAGCTGCATTTCCTGACAAAATGTCAAAAATATAAAACAATTAGAGTGTGTCATTTCCCAAAATTTGAAACCCTTATTCAAGGTTTCAAAGAACTCTCTGATGAGAATAGGCTACCCGTCCTGTTGGGGGAGGACGCCGAGATCTGTGGGTTGGCACCGCACTACATTACTGCCTGCCATAAGATGAGGGACAGTGTCTGACAGACCAATCAACACGCACATGTCCTCTACTGTATGCTTATTGTTTTTGTTCAATGTATGAATATTTTGACTCTTGGTTATTGTTGTTACTGTTGATCAGTTGGCAATTTTTATTGGTATTATTTTAATATTGTAAATATCCAAAGTAAGCTTTGGCAATATGTACATTGCTAGGTCATGCATATAAAGCAAATTGAATTGAGAGAGAGAGAGACTGAGCACACGAGAGGGAGATGGGGAGTGAGAGAGATGGAGAATAGTGAGAGACGGAGCGAGAAGGAGAGACGAAGCGAGGAGACGGAGCGAGGAGAGACGGAGCGAGAAGGAGAGACGGAGCGAGAAGGAGAGACGAGTGAGAGGGGGCGAGAGGGAGAGACGGAGCGAGAAGGAGCGAAGGGGACCGAGAGAGTGAAGGGGACCGAGAGAGTGACAGTGTGAAAGAAGACAGAGAGACCGAGTGAGAGAAAGACAGAGAGATAACGAGAGATGGAGTGAGAGAGAAATGGAGTGAGAGACGGAGCGCCCGAGAGCGAGAGACGGTGTGAGGGAGCGAGACGGCGTGAGGGAGGGGGCGCGAGAGATGGAGTGAGAGAGGGAGAAACAGATAGAATTTTTGAGTTTTTATAAATGTAACGGCAGCCTTCCTCCTCTTCGTCTGAATGATTTAATAATGACGATTAAACAGTGAACACTTACAAAATAGGCTTACCGATACAGCCCTATCTGGTGCAGAGAAAACACAGAGACAGGAAACATCCACCCACAAACCCCAACACAAAACAAGCCACCTATATATGATTCCCAATCAGAGACAACACAAAACATCTGCCTCTGATTGAGAACCATATTAGACCAAACATAGAAACGGACAAACAAGACCCACAACATAGAATGCCCACCCAGCTCACGTCCTGACCAACACTAAAACAAGCAAAACACATAAGAACTATGGTCAGAACGTGACAATAAAACGTTTTTATTATACTCAAGCACACTGGGCATCATGGCACACTGGGCCTTTTCAGAAATTAAACGACAAATGTGTCATTATTAAATACACATAAAAAAATACAAATAAAGAAAAAAGAAAAAGCATTTACATTCAACTTATTTAATCTTAAAAAATAAAGAAATCTCCCTCACGAATCATTCCGCTCCTTCGTAAGTGCACTTCTCCTCAAACAATGGAAGATCTTTTACAGCCGAGAATAACTCAAAATGCACTTTTATTCTCGCTTTGACTAATCCCTTAAAAACACTTCTTACCTCCTGCCCATATCCCGTGTCTATCTTGTGTTTCCTACTCAGAAAAATTTGACATCTTAGCTTGTCACAAAGTACAATTTAACAGTTGACATTTTCTTTTCTGTTGCTTACTATATTGAAACCCCAAAATAAAAACAGTGTAAATGAAAATCTCCCCTACAGCTGTAAACATTACTCTCGTATTTCAAATGGAGGCTTTATCCTCTCACACTCCAGAAAACAGTGAAAAATTGTTTCTCTTATATTACAAAAAAAGACATCCATCGCCAACATCTGAGTAAATGACAGATACAAAAGCATTAACTGCAATGATGCCATGCAAAATCCTCCATTGCATATCAAATTATATCAAAGTTTATTGGTCACGTGCGCCGAATACAACAGGTGTAGACCGTACAGTGAAATGCTTATTTACAGGCCCTAACCAACATTGTGATTTTTAAGTAAAAAATAGGTATTAAGTGAACAATAGATCAATAAATAAATAAAAACACAGTAAAAAGACAGTGAAAAATAACAGTAGCTAGGCTATATACAGGCACCGGTTAGTCTGACAAGTTGAGGTAGTATGAACATGAATATATAGTTAAAGTGACTGTGCATATATGATAAACAGAAGCAGAAGGGTAAAAGAGGGGTTGGGGAGGGGGGCGGGACAATGCAAATAGTCCGGGTAGCCATTTGCTTACTTGTTCAGGATTCTTATGGCTTGGGCGTAAAGACTGTTGAAAAGCCTTTTGGTCCTAGACTTGACGCTCCGGGTACTGCCTGAGTGCCATGCGGTAGTAGAGAGAACATTCTGTGAATGGGGTGGCTGGGGTCTTTGACAATTTTTAGGGCCTTCCTCTGACACCGCCTGGTGTAGAGGTCCTGGATGGCAGGCACCTCAGCCCCAGTGATGTACTGGGCCGTACGCACTACTCTCTGTAGTGCCTTGTGGTCGGAGGCCGAGCAGTTGCAATACCAGGCAGTAATTCAACCAGTCAGGATGCTCTCGATGTTGCAGCCATAGAACCTTTTGAGGATCTGAGGACCCATGGCAAATCTTTTTCATTTCCTGAGGGGGGATAGGCTTTGTTGTGTCCTCTTCACGACTATCTTGGTGTGTTTGGACCATTCTAGTTTGTTGGTGATGTGGACACCAAGGAACTTGAAATTCTCTAGCTGCTCCACTACAGCTCAGCCCCGTCCTCTTTTTCCTGTAGTAGTACCACTAGTACCCTTTTGTAACGGTAGCTTGTACAGTGCTCTCCATGCTGGTTTAACCTTGTCATCAAGGCCCAGTTTTACACTCCAAGGAGTGTATTTTCTATTTTTCAATGTATCTTTATTCAAAACCTTGACACACCCCCAATATAAATCCTTCCCATTCACCTCATCCAAACCCACTTCCAACCCTCTCAATTCCAGTAATAATGCCTTTCTTTCTGACTCTGAGATATTGGGTGTAATCCCTAGTCTTGGAAGTGGGATGTTTTCATCTTGTACCTTTTACTTGTGACTGTTGAGCATAATCCACTATCTGCCGACAGAGCCTTCCTGCAGCTTCCCGGTCGTTGTCTGACAATCCTTTCCTATCTCACCCCAAATGTTCAGCCACCTGTCCTCCATCCATTAAGGCAGGCCCAGTCATGTCCGTTAACTATTTTAGGGTGATGATTTTGCCCTTCACCAGAATCTTGGAGAAATGTGGAACAGCTACAGTTGTACAATCCAGTCTTGCCCCATACAGCAGAGGTTCCTCCAGCAGCCAATGCACTGCATCCGTTGTAGTGCTTCTGGACACCTTCATTATTCTCCAAACCCTAAGAAGGCCTCTGTAAAATGGAGGTAATCTCTCCCTAGAATTCTGGCTACTATCAACAAAAAATAAAGCTTTATTTAACTTCTTGCGACTATAGGGGGTGCTGTTTCAAATTAGCATAATTGTCTCTACAGATGAAACGGCTTCCTACTCAATTCTTGATCGTACAATATGCATATTATTACTATTATTGGATAGAAAACACTCTCTAGTTTCTATAGCCGTTGGAATTTTGTCTCTGAGTGGAACAGAACTCATTCTACAGCAATTTCCCTGACATGGAGTCAGATTTCACACATTTTGGCCCCTGATCTGGAGTCAGTTTAAAGGCCACTGTAAATGCTATGAGGATACGGACACTGCTTACGTCTTCCCCTGGATGCCTTTACGTGGTGACGCTTTGAATGGTATCGATTGCGCAATCACAGCCACTATAAAAGAAAAAAACCTGTAGGTAGGAACTCTTTTCCAGCTGCGCCGGACGCGCGGTGGCCACCGCCCTGCTTTTTTTCCAAGCATTAGTGTAGCCAGTAATATTTCTCCGGTCATGTTTTCACCCGTTATAGGTGTTAACAGCATCATAAGGTAGTTAATTTGAACCGTTGTATAGCAATTTATATCCTTTTAGTGCGATTTTGAGGCATTGCTTTGTTGTGCACTTTGACGCGCTGGGCACATTTCGGGCTCCCGGTCATACGTTAGTGGGCATTTCGACGGACAAGTGGACATCTTTCGACCAAAAGAAGATTAGACCCAAGAAAGGATTCTTTGCCCAAGATTCTGATGGAAGAACAGCTCACAGTAAGAACAATTTATGATGATAATTCGTGTTTCTGTCGAAAAATGTTAAAGCTTACGCCGCCATCTTGTTTTGTATAGCTTCGCTTGGCGCAACCTGTATTGAAAAGTAAGGATAATTTAAAAAATGTAAATCAGCGATTGCATTAAGAACTAATTTGTCTTTCGATTCCTGTCAACCCTGTATTTTTTTGTCAAGTATATGATTAGCTATTGATTAAACTAGATCACTCAAAGATGGCGACCGACATTTCCAGGCTTGTTTTGCTACTATTTTCATTGTATAACCACGTTTTTTTATGGCTAAATATGCACATTTTCGAACAAACTGTATATGTATGTTGTAATATGATGTTACAGGAGTGTCATCTGAAGAATTCTGAGAAGGTTAGTGAAAAAATTAATATATTTTGGCGATGATATGAAATCGCTCTCTTTGGCTAGAATCAGTGCTCGGGTAACGTTTGCATATGTGGTATGCTAATATAACGATTTATTGTGTTTTCGCCGTAAAACACTTAGAAAATCTGAAATGTTGTCTGAATTCACAAGATCTGTGTCTATCCATTGCTATGTGCTGTGTATTTTTAAGAAATGTTTTATGATGAGTAAATTGGTAATACAGGTTGCTGTCTGTAGTAATTCTAGGAGGTTTGGTGAGATTTGTGATGCTGGCTGCAATGGTAAACTATGATTTATACCTGAAATATGCACATTTTTCTAACAAAATCTATCCTATACCATAAATATGTTATCAGACTGTCATCTGATGAGGTTTTTTCTTGGTTAGTGGCTATCAATATCTTAGTTTAGCCGAATTGGTGATAGCTACTGGTGTTGAGAAAAAATGGTGGACAAAGAAAAAAGGGTGTCTTTTGCTAACATGGTTAGCTAATAGATTTACATATTTTGTCTTCCCTGTAAAACATTTTAAAAATCTGAAATGGTGACTTTATTCACAAGATCTGTATCTTTCATTAGGTGTCTTGGACTTGTGATTTAATGATATTTAGATGCTACTATTTAATTGTGACGCTATGCTAGCGATGCTAATCAGTGTGGGGGGGGGGGTGGGGGGTGCTCCCGGATCCGGGATAGATACTCGTGAAAGGTTAAACCTAATCCCCCTACCTGCTGTAATACAAGACCTGCCACCCTTCTCCAAACCACATTTTCCGGTCCATAAAGCAACCTTTGAATAAACTGGAACCGGAAGGAAAGCAGCAGCCCTACTAGCCAGATGTACAAGACCTTGTCCCCCCTCCTCTTTTGACAAATACACAACACTTTGTGGAACCCAATGATATTTATACCAAACGAAATTTACAATAATTGCCTGTATCTTAGCCAGAAGGACAGATGGTGGCTCTAAACATGACAACTGATGCCACAGTGCAGAAGCAACCATATTGTTAAGAATAATAGTGCGCATGACATACGAGATACCAACCAACGCCATCTCCTCATCCTCCCGTCCACCATTTCAACCACGCCATTCCAATTTTTTTCAATAGTGCCCTCATCTCCTAGCTACACTCCAAGATACTTAAAACCTCCCTTACACCATTCCAGCCCCCCTGGCAAAGCCATGATCCCTCCAGAACATTTCCCAATCTGTAAAGCAGAACTTTTTCCCCAGTTTACCTTTGCAGAGGATATTCCCCTAAACCGATCAATAATGTGAGTCAAGCTATCCACCTCCGCTTGATTTTCACGCAAATACCAAGCAAATACCATCATCATCATACACGGAGAGATGAATAGGAGGAAAATACTCTGAAAGGTACACCCCTTCAATGCGACTTCTAATGCTATTTAGTAGTGCTCTATAGCGATGGCATATTACATTCCAGACAACAAACACCCCTGCCTAGTACCTCTACACACTTTAACCTGTTATGGCTGCAGGGGGCGTATTGAGTAGCCAGATAAAATGTGCCCATTTCAAACGGCGTCGTACTCAATTCTTGCTCGTACAATATGCATATTATTATTACAATTGGATAGAAAACACTCTCTAGTTTCTAAAACCGTTCAAATTATTTCTCTGAGTGAAACAGAACCCAGTGAAAATGTGCATATTTAGCCACCAAAATCATGGTTAGACAATGACAAAAGTAGCACAGCTGGTCAGAAAATGTCCTGCACCATATTAGACAGTGATCTAGTCTTATACATAAATACTCATAAACTTGACTAAAAAATACAGGGTGGACAGCGATTGATAGACAATTTAATTCTTAATACAATCGGAATTACATTTTTTAAATTATCCTTACTTTTCAATACAGGTTGCGCCAAGCGAAGCTATAGCAAACAAAATGGCGGCATAAGCATTTAACATTTTTCGACAGAAACACGATTTATCATCATAAATTGTTCTTACTATGAGCTGTTCTCCCATCAGAATCTTGGGCAATGAATCCTTTCTTGGGTCTAATCTTCTTTTGGTCGAAAGATGTCCACTTGTCCGTCGAAATGCCCACTAACGTACGACCGGGACCCCGAAACGTGCCCGGAGCTTCAAAGTGTATTACAAAGCAATGCCTCAAAATCGCACTAAACGGATATAAATTGCTATAAAACGATTTAAATTAACTACCTTATGATGTTTCTAACACCTATAACGAGTAAAAAGATGACCGACGCTATATTACTGGCTAAACCAAGGCTTGGAAAAAGGCCAGTCAGATATCCTTCTTGCGTTGAGCGCAGAGTCCAAAGGAACGCTACTTCCGGTATTTGGTGATTTATAGAGCCCATGATTGCGCAATCGACTCCATTCAAATTGTCACCACTTACTGACATCTAGAGGAAGGCGTGGGCAGTGTTTGTATCCTCATAGGATTTACAGTGGCTTTAAAACTGATCTGGAACCAGAGGCCAAGAGTTCTGAAAACTCACTCACTGGGAGGAAAAGTGCTGTAGAATGAGTTCTGTTCCACTCAGAGACATAATTCAAACGGCTATAGAAACTAGAGAGTGTTTTCTATCCAATAATAACAATAATATGCATATTGTACGAGCAAGAATTGAGTACTAGGCAGTTTAATCTGTAGACCAAATTATGCTAATGCGAAACAGCACCCCCTATAGTTGCAAGAAGTTAACTTTCAATACACTTTCCATGTTAACATTTATCAACCTGATAATGGCAATAAAACCAGAAAAAAAACTAAAAAGTGCGCCATAAGCATGGATGTTCAACTCGGTGAAATGCCTTTTCCTGATCAATTGAAATTAGACCAGCATCCAACCCAAAAGCCCTAGAGACGTACAAAAAAATCCAGAATCAGGGAGATATTATCCCCTATCTGCCTGCCAGGAACACAGTAGGACTGGTCTGTGTGTATGATTTGCCCCATCACCTCCCCAAGCCTGTTGGATAACGCCTTGGACAGGATCTTATAATCAGTGCACAATAAGGCCACCGGCCTCCAGTTCTTCACCTCCCTAGGGTCACCCATTTTTGGCAGTAGGGTGACGACAGCCCTCCTGCAGCTTATCGGTAATAACCCTCCGGTCAAAATATCATTAACTACTGCTAGCCAATCCTCTCCCAACATAGCCCAAAAACACTTAATAAAGTCAACGGGAAGCCCATCAATGCCTGGAGCCCTTCCATTTCCCATGCCTTTTAATGCAGCTCCTGCAAAGAAAGTGATTGTTCTAGAACTGAGCTTCTGCAGCCATCTATGGGAGCCCATCAAAGAACTGTTGTGTCACTGTTTTATCCTCTTTGTACTCACACTTGTAGAGCTCAGCATAGAACTCTCCTGCCCTCTTTCTAATTTTACTAGGGCTAGTGAGCTTCTGTCCAACAGCTGATTTGTGGAAATGGATCATTATTCTTTGTCCATTCTTTTTCTCTAAACCAAAGAAAAATTTGGATGAGGCATCCATTTCAGAGATTCACTGAAACTTACTTCTCACCAATGCCCCCTGTGCTCTGATACCCAGCAGGTCTGCCAATGCGGCTTTTTTTCTCTTGAGGGCCTGAGTATGACCTCGATCTCAGGAGTCTCACTGTCTCAGACTCTAGGGCGTTCACTGATCTGGTGAGATCTCTGGTGACATTCATCGTGTATTGATTACAGAATTGTTGAATCTGGATTTTCCCTATATCCCACCACTGTTGAAGGGATACAACACTGTCATTTTGAGACCTCCACCTCTCCCAGAAAAAACTAAAACATTTCCTGAAGTGAGCATCGCTCAATAAAGTTATATTAAATGTGGGGGGAGGGGAGACTCGTTGAGGCCTGGTGACAGACGGAGTATACATCACAAGGCGATGGCTCCATCTGCTGGACGTGCCAGGTCTCGACGGGATCTCCGGCCAGGACTAATTGGGGCTGATTGGGGATTGGTGAGTAATCAAGGGCTGATTACTCACCAGCTGTACAAGTCCCATAAAGCTGCCAGAAGGGCAGCACACAGGGGAGAGACTGGGGGGAGACTGGGGGAGGAAAGGACTCCCGTGTAGTTGGGGATGGTACCAGAGGTAACAGGAGGGAGTTCAGTTTTTGATTCCCACAGGATACAGCAAGACCCAGAAGCCGGTATCCAGGAGATGGTCTCTTGGGGTAGACCTATTCTTTTCTTTTGGACTTTTATTTTAATTAACACCTTTGAAACTGAGCTAATCCTACTCTGTCCGTGTCTGATCTACGTAAACGTTTTGACCCAACACCCTGGTCTGCCACATAAAATTCCAGTATGCATTTTGGGGTTTTACAGCGTTAATGTACACATCCGCTGTTATTAGACAATGATCAGAAAATCCCACTGGGGTTATTACACTTGATTTACAGACCTGAGATTGATGCTAAAAACAATAAAATCTATCCAACCTGGCCAGAGAGACGGTGTTCTCTCTCACTTGGGCCCATGTGTTTTGTCTCGTGACTCCATGTTGGCTCTGCCAAATATCACATGTGTTGCAATAAGGTGTTTATAAAAAAGTCCTTAAGGCTAAGTGAGGTTCTTTGTTGTTTCTATCTAAATCACTGACTCTGCAGTTAAAATCCCCAGCAAGAAATAAATCATCCTTCGTGTTACATTTCTCAATGGTATTTGATATTGTCTCGAAAAAACATACCCTCTCAACTACCACCACTGGGGCATGTACATTTATTAACCTCTAACGTCTACCCAAACCCGGATCCGGGAGCCCCCCCATCACAAAAGCTGACTAGCATAGCCTAGCCTAAAGCCACAGGGATATCATATAATAAAAAGTTCAGGAAATCACAAGTCCAAGACACCAAATGAAAGATACAGATCTTGTGAATAAAGCCATCATTTCTGATTTTTAAAATGTTTTACAGGGAAGACAAAATATGTAAATCTATTAGCTAACCACGTTAGCAAAAGACAACTTTTTTTTTACTCCACCATTTTCTTACTGCATCAGTAGCTGTCACAAATTCAGCCAAATAAAGATATAAATAGCCACTAACCAAGAAACAACCTCATCAGATGACAGTCTGATAACATATTTATTGTATAGCATATGTTTTGTTAGAAAAATTTGCATATTTCAGGTATAAATCATAGTTTACCATTGCAGCCGCCATCACAAATCGACTAGAATAACTACAGAGAGCAACGTGTATTACCTAATTACTCATCATAAAACATTTCTTAAAAATGCACAGTGTACAGCAATTGAAAGACACAGATCTTGTGAATCCAGACAATATTTCAGATGTTCTAAGTGTTTTACAGCGAAAACACAATATAACGTTATATTAGCTTAGCACAGTAGCAAACCAAACAACAGCATTGATTCCAGCCAAACATAGCGATAACGTATTCACCACCAAAATAATAATTTTTTCCCTAACCTTCTCAGAATTCTTCAGATGACAGTCCTGTAACATCATATTACACAATGCATATAGAGTTTGTTCGAAAATGTCCATATTTAGCGGCACAAATCGTGCTTATACAATGAGAAAAGTTGCCAAGCTCCCCAGAAAATTTTGGGCGCCATCTTGGAGAGTCACCTAGTCTAATCAATAAATAATCATAAACTTGACAAAAAAATACAGGGTGGACAGCATATGAAAGACAAATTAGTTCTTAATGCAATCGCTGAATTACATTTTTAAATTAACCTTTCACGAGTATCTACCCCGGGTCCGGGATCACCCCCCACCCCCCCCCCCCACACTGAGTAGCATAGCCTAGCATAGCGTCACAATTAAATAGTAGCATCTAAATATCATTAAATCACAAGTCCAAGACACCTAATGAAAGATACAGATCTTGTGAATAAAGCCACCATTTCAGATTTTTAAAATGTTTTACAGGGAAGACAAAATATGTAAATCTATTAGCTAACCACGTTAGCAAAAGACACCACTTTTCGAACTCCATCAGTTTCTTACTCCATCAGGTGCTATCACCAATTCGGCTAAACTAAGATATTGATAGCCACTAACCAAGAAAAAACCTCATCAGATGACAGTCTGATAACATATTTATGGTATAGGATAGGTTTTGTTAGAAAAATGTGCATATTTCAGGTAGATATCATAGTTTACAATTGCACCCACCGTCACAAATGGACTAGAATAAATATATAGAGCAACGTGTTTACCTAATTACTAATCATCAAACATTTCGTAAAAATACACAGCATACACTAATCGAAAGACACAGATCCTGTGAATACAGACAATATTTCAGATTTTCTAAGTGTCTTACAGCGAAAACACAATAAATCGTTATATTAGCATACCACATATGCAAACCAAACAACAGCATTGATTCCAGCCAAACATAGCGATAACGTATTCACCACCAAAATAATAATTTTTTCCCTAACCTTCTCAAAATTCTTCAGATGACACTCCTGTAACATCACATTACAACATACATATACAGTTTGTTCGAAAATGTGCATATTTAGCCACCAAAATCATGGTTAGACAATGACAAAAGTTGCCCAGCTGGTCAGACAATGTCGTGCGCCATATTAGACAGTGATCTAGTCGTATACATAAATAATCATAAACGTGACTAAAAAATATAGGGTGGACAGCGATTGATAGACAATTTAATTCTTAATACAATCGCTGATTTACATTTTTTAAATTATCCTTACTTTTCAATACAGTTTGCGCCAAGCGAAGCTACGTCAAACAAAATGGCGTCATAAGCGATTAACATTTCTCGACAGAAACACGATTTATCATACTAAATTGTTCCTACTTTGAGCTGTTCTTCCATCAGAATCTTGGGCAAAGAATCCTTTATTGGGTCTAATCGTCTTTTGGTCGAAAGCTGTCCTCTTGCCATGTAGAAATGCCCATTGCGTTCGGCATGAACTGGAACCGTGCCCAGAGATTCACAGTGTCTCAGAAATAAATGTCCCAAAATCGCACTAAACGGATATAAATTGCTATAAAACGGTTTAAATTAACTACCTTATGATGTCTTTAACTCCTATAACGAGTAGAAACATGACCGGAGAAATATAACTGGCTACACTAATGCTTGGAAAAAGAGCAGGGTCGGTGTCCACCGCGCGCCCGACGCATCTGGAAAAGAGTTCCTACCTACACGTGTTTTGTTTTATAGGGGCTGTGATTGCGCAATCGATACCATTCAAATCGTCATCACGTAACGGCATCCAGGGGAAGACGTAAGCAGTGTCCGTATCCTGATAGCGTTCACAGTGGCCTTTAAACCTACTCCAGATCAGGGGCCAAAATGTGTGAAATCTGACTCCATGTCAGGGAAATTGCTGTAGAATGAGTTCTGTTACACTCAGAGACAAAATTCCAACGCCTATAGAAACTAGAGACTGGTTTCTATCCAATAATAGTAATAATATGCATATTGTACGATAAAGAATTTAGTAGGAAGCCGTTTAATCTGTAATGCAATTATGCTAATGAGAAAACACAATATAGCATTATATTAGCTTACCACAATAGCCAAACACACAACCGCATTTATTCACCGCATAGATAGTATTCGCAAAAACCAGCAAAAGATATACAATTAATCACTAACCTTGACCAACTTCATCAGATGACAGTCTTATAACATCAGGTTGTACAATACACTTATGTTTTGTTCGAAAATGTGCATATTTAGAGCTGCAAACCGTGGTTATACATTGTGAATATGTAGCATCGATTCACCAGAATGTCCAGAGCTATTTTGGACACTCACCTAATCTGACCAAAGAACTCATCATAAACTTTACATAAAAATACTTGTTGTATGGCAAATGAAAGATACACTGGTTCTTAAATCACTTGTCAAATCTCCCCCCGTTATTTTTTACCACAGAGCCTTTGCTGATTCAACAAACAAATCACTCAGGAATAAAATCTGTTCAATTATAATCCGTTATATTTTTATTTCCTTTTGTCAATTTCAGAAATGTATGTACCTTCTCAAACCCATACCTCCCTTCCACCCCATTTCTCTCGCTATTTTGTGGTGATGCGTCAGATGACTCACTCTCGCAATTCTCCCCAGAGGAAATCTCCACCATCTCTACAACCTGTTTATCCTCAACTGATTTATCAATCTCTACTTCCTGTTTATGCTCAACTGATTTATCAATCTCTACTTCCTGTTTATCCTTAACTGATTTATCAATCTCTACTTCCTGTTTATCCTCAACTGATTTATCAATCTCTACTTCCTGTTTATCCTCAACTGATTTATCAATCTCTACCATCCTCTTAGAATTAGAACCTTCATCACCCCTTAAATTCTCCCTCTTCATCCTCGGTACTTTGAAAACAGCTTCTTCATTTTCCATTGTTTCACTCTCCTCTTGAACTCCAATTTCCAGTACCGACTCAGAGACCCCAGTCACAGTCTCACCGGCTGTTTCCCCTCCCCTTTTGCTCTGATCCACCACAATTGCCCCGTAGTCACACCGGTCTACTTTCCTACTTTTCCAACCACATCTGCCCACCTTCTCCCTTCCCCTGAACCCTTGGCATGTTCATCCCTTCGCAGTGGTGCATGAGCTGCACCAGCGTGAGATCTGCTACCGGGCTCTGCGAGCTCGTTCTCGGGACAATAACATATCAAATGTCCCTCTATCCCGCAACCAAAGCATTTCATTGATTCAGTAGAAGCGTAGAACACATAATCAATTCCGGCAATCTTAAAACTGAACACTGTCACAACGTGCCTTTTCTGGGGTGAGGATCATAGCCCTCTCTCTCTCTCTCTCCCATCACAGGTTTATGACGGTCATAAAAACCTAAAACTCTTTACCCCACTCGGCCAAAATGAAGGTTGAGAATCCCTTTGTTACCACAGAGAAAGACTTTGCAGTACGGTAATGTCAAAATGTTGAATAATTGAACAGTATTTCTGTATTCCAAGAAGTTGGAGAGATCCGTGGACACTTAAAGAACGGTCGTGTCGAGTTCTTTTCATTTGGTGACCTCGTGAAGGACAGGAGACACACATTACTGTTCCTTTGTTTGTATACACTTCTCAATTATGGGTTTTGCATCTGAATGTTGTATAAAATAAATGATTTATCATTAGAATACTTTTGGAAAGATAACAATGTGATCTTAGTCTTCTAAATGAGAATTGTTTTTCATAGTAACTTAGAATCCGTCAGTGACCAGGCACAGACATTACACGGCGTCATGGAACGCCTCCTTTTCTACTCCAGTAGGGAAAAAAACACCTCCGACAAAATTTACATTAGAACAGAAAACATGGAAGCTATCGCTACATGTTGAAATGGTTGGCAACTCTATCAAAGGACAAGAGCAGAGAACGTGGAGATCATTCCCACGTTGAAATGGCTAAGAAATCTACAAACTAAAAGAACAATTATTCAGACTGCAGCTGTACTTTAGTCTGGTAAACGCAACCTGTCGAACGGACGAATGGTACTCTGACGTATTCATTATAACAAGCTACAAATACGAAAGCTCGTTGATCTCTGGTGGACAAACCAGAGACTTTCTGTCGACTGATTATCCAGCAGATGGATCGGTGATCACAGAGATGGACAACAAAGGCATACACTCGTAAATATGTCAATTGCAATTTCTTATCGCTGTTCATGTTCAAAGTATTAGCATTTCCATTAATGTAGTTATCAACTCTGAATTTCCTGCTCTTGAGCTGTCCCCATCCCTTTCCTTTGTCTACCAAACCGTCATATCGGTTTCGTCTACTAGGGACTTTTCTTTGTGTCATGTTTGTAACCAATGTATGACTTGCTGTATGTGTGTGTTAATGTAATTCTGTGATTGATTAGTTAGTTAGTAAATAAATAATTAAGCCAATTTGTATATCGCTGATTCATAAAAATTACACGTAGAGAAATGATTTGATAATATAACAGTCTTCACATTTAATGACAGAAAACGTTACGACAACGCTAAATTCAGTTTGTCAGTATCCTTCTTTAAAATCATGTGCACTTGTCCCCTATGAGACATGACATGTTTCAGCAAAGGAGATTTGCATCCAAAAAAAAACCTATTTTATTGTAGATACAAGTTGTCCATGACGAGATAACTCTCGCTCCAGCACTTCAACTCTAACAAATGGTGGCACGTTAGAAAGTATAACTTTCTTCGTTGGATTCATAAGAGGAAATACCGAGGTCTGTGTCTCCCGCAATACAACACCACTCAACTATCGTATTCACCTTTTCAATGGAATCTAAGAATATCACTACAGTGCTATTCCTCTTTGAGGCTGATTTTATGCTATCATACCCAACGATAGCATATACATACAAACAACAAAATCATAAAAACATGAACTACATCACAGCCGCCCAGACCCACTAGCACCCCCCTATCTCCAGTGCCCGCATCCCTTTATGCCACATGGCCTCAAACTGCACCATTTTGTTTCTCTCTGTAGCCCACGTGCTTAACATTTTAAGTGATAATTTTTATTCATACTATGTCATCCTTCCACAAGATATAGTCCTGAAACAAATCTAGGGTTGCGAGACAAGCCGTCTGGTCGTTTGTTCTATTGGTTCAGTTGCTAGAGACACAACCCAGTCGTTGTCTTTTTGTTCTTTATCTATGGACGTGACCCAGTCGTTCGTTCTCAATGTTCCATTGCCATACTGGCTGGCAACGTTGTTATCCCTTGCTTGCCTGCTAGGCAACTATGGCTAACTTACAGTCACGTCAAACAGTGCAGACAGAATAACAACAGTAGCTACATTTGCTTAAGCTAGTTTTCTAGTAAAATTTAACAATGAGCTAACGTGGCACGATTTCGCCTGGCATAGAAAATGTGCTCTCTCGTCAGGACACTGTTGTTCAGAGGAGCTAGCCAACAACACAGCTAACAAATTAACTTCAAACTGAAGCTGGAAAGACTACAAACTAAATGCACTTTGTTTTGTTTGACCTTTTTTTCAATTGGCATTTCTTTGTATATATCCAGAAAAATGATGCCAGCTGATTCATGACTTCATGATTTCGGCTGAGAAACACTGCCTGCCTCTCTCTCTCGCCCCGACTCCCGAGCCCTACATGTTCATTACTATGGGAATATTGAATATTGAATATTGAAACAATGTTGCAAATGTCAGAGAGACAGACGGTAAGGTTTAAACATATCTCCGCTTTTTAAACCTAAATGTTAGTCTAAAAGAAATGTGAGATCATTTCCAGATGCTTTTTAAAGTGGAGATCAAGTTTCTAACTTCTCTGTCTGGGCTGATGAGACAGTGGGTCAGATGGATCAGAGTAAATCGGCATTTTAATATCATAGATTTAGATGGTGGTAACTTGTGGAATGGACACCGGCTGGAATGCGCTTTTAACCAATCAGCATTCAGGATTAGACCCACCCATTTTATCATTTTAGATAATAAAGCACTTGACCTTTCCATTGTGTTAACGACGGAGGATTGGTTGATTTCCAGTTTTTAAGTATATGTTTTGTTTTAAGATGATTGAAATATCGTCCAACCCATCGGGTGTCTCACTGCACCCTCATATGCCATGTCTTGAAAAATACAGTCCGACGGATGAAAAGTACATTTACATTTGAATACTTCTGACAGTCAACTTTCGAACTCTGCCCATAACTTTTGTACTTTATAGCATTCCCAGAAGGCATGGATTATTGAGTCGGTATTCATTTTACACTTCAGACATGACTCTGCTGTTGTGCAGTAGACTTTGTGAATTTTATCTCTTGTATAATACATTCTATGCATTCATTTATACAGGATTAATCAGACATTTCAGTCAACTGTAATCTCGTTAGTTATGTTCCAACATTTCAATAGTTCATATTTTTTTCTAAGAGATTATCAGTTGGATAGGCTCTCTGAAGGTTTTGTATATCTTACCTATCATATGAACATCCTTTTCTGACTCAAATAGGATTCCCTCAAGATTGCTCTGATGTCCAAAAGAGTTCAAATTGACATTTTGTCATATAACATTTTGAAGTTGCGTGTCTTTGAACATATCCACATTGGTCAATCTGAAATGGCTTTTTAAAGCTGCCATGGAATGCATTTCATATTACCAAGTAATTAACGGTTTCCATGCCTTTAGTTTTACATGGACCAATTTATCTGTGAATTCTGAAAATATATCAAAGGATTGTTCCATAGGGTTGTGTTTTGAGGGAGCTCTACGTGGATTATTGTAGAATACGTTTCATTTTCCTCCATATTGTTACTGTGGTCTTAACTAGGAAATTATTCATGTTAGCTTTATCCTTTGAAAAATAGACACATAAAAAAAGATTCTGGGGGAGCCAATCTCAGCTGCGACAGACATGTGGAGTGCTGCAGTGTTGGAGCGGCATAGAAGGAGCTCCTTCAGCAGGGCCTTATCTGGAGGAACGCTCCTCTTCAGACTGATTCAATTACTAATCTCCTGTTCTGACAGCATAACAAGGGACAGAGGACACAGAGACACACAGAGATGGAGCGAGCCGGGCCGATCAGGGGACGCCGCAGGCGATTTAGCCTTGGCGTTCAGAAAGAGAAGACAGAAGAGGGGGAGGAGCTGAGAAAATAGAAAAATAAGAGGAGAGAGGATGAAAGAGTATAAAATAAGAGAGCAACAGAACCAGCACGCGATCAGATAACTAAAATTCTATTTATTTTTTTATCCCTGCGGGAGTGTAAATGATGGACATTAGTTTAGATCATGCATTTCCCAGTGGACTTCCACCTGAGATGCTGCTGAATGCTCTCCTCATCCAGCCCAAGCTAGGCAACATTGATAACTACGCTCCGTTATGAGCATTCCTCATTAACTTAGCTAATAGGATTCTAACTGGCAACACTTCAGTTAGCTGCCCTACTTGTTTTATCTGCCTGGTATGTTGCTCAAAAACCTGTGATTGTCAACACTAGCTGTATGAGGTTGTGCTTTTAAATCTATTTTAGATCTTCTGTTGTGACTTAATGATTAATGCTGCATGTGTGGTTGGTGTCATGGTCATGTAGTAAGGTACCTGCACTATTCAAAGTCGATGTTTGGTTTTATATCCATTCGACATCTGTGTCGGTTCAGTTTTCATCCTTTCTCAGTAAGCTATGCATGGTGGTGTAGAGTCAGTCACTAACTTGGTTACTGTGCATTTCTAAGTTGGCTGACAGCAGTGGCGTACAAATCAATATTTCACTCTGGAGTTCTCCTGTGCATAGACACACATTATTAAGGATGAAAATGCCATGGTTTTGATTGCACTCACACAAATAATATATCTGCTTAAATATACAGTACCTACCCACACACGCACACTTCCTTCTCCCTTGTCTTCTGAGGTTTAATTACAACGCCATACATAGTCCCGTTCGTTATTAGAGTAGTGGGAGGCAATTAGTGAACTGTGTTTAAAAGGAAACGATCAGAATAACAGCACAAGTACATGCATATTTAATCTCCAGTTGTCATTCATTACACCCTGTAAGAGCATGAAAACACATTCAGCCGCCTGATTAATATGAAATGCCTCTATCCTGTTCTACATAGCAGGAAGACAGCTCTACGTGGAAATAGCATGGCATGGGGTGCTGCTGTACTGTATCACTCACGCAGCGCGGCACGCATGGAACTGACATGACAAATGTTCACTGTGTAATTAGGTAGAAATACATACTGTATGTCTGAGGTTCTCTCACATTCTCTCTCTACCTTTCTACCTCTCTCAATTCAATTAAATCATCTTTCTCTCTTTCTGTCTTTCTCAATTTCTCTCTCTCTCTCGTGATCTATTTCTCTCTCTCGCTTGTCTCACTTTCTCTCTCTCAATCTCCTCTCATTTGAGTCTTTCAAGGAGATAAAGGAGATAAAAAAAAAGTGAACGCCGAGATAAAAAGAGAGTGGAAAAGAGAAAGGGTCAGAGTCAGAGACGAGTGAGAGAGAGAGTGACAGTGTGAGATCGAGATCGAACCAAATTCAGACATAAAGAATGAAAAAGAAAGAGTGGAAAAAAGAAAGGAGAGGAAGTGATTCAACTCGTACCCCCTCTGGCCCTCTAC
The DNA here is from genome assembly GCF_029448725.1 of Salvelinus fontinalis. Taxonomy (NCBI): domain Eukaryota; kingdom Metazoa; phylum Chordata; class Actinopteri; order Salmoniformes; family Salmonidae; genus Salvelinus; species Salvelinus fontinalis. The sequence continues at coordinate 869,650 of NC_074674.1, forward strand.
CCCCGGCCGGGCCCTTCCTACTCCCCACAGAGTTCTACCCAGACCCAATGAGGAATAATGAGCTTTAGAAATCCACAAAGGTCACCACTGCAAAGCTCTGCCTCCTCTGTCTCCTCAGTCTTCTCGTTGAATCAGAAATGCCACTTCCAAGCTGGAATCAAAGACTGAACTCTATAGTTTGGAAAAAGAGTGGAAGAATGGAGGAGAAAGAATAGGAAAAAGAAACCGAAGCCCAAAAGAAAGTCTCCACCTTTATCATCTGACAACCTGAGACGAAGAGGAGCAGAGGGAGGTAGGCCATAAGGGGTCGGTGGAGGGAGGGAGGGAGGGAGGGGAGGAAGAGCGAGAGAGGGGGAGAATTATGGGAAAGGAAATAACATGGTACAGTGAGAGAGAAAGGTATGAGGAGAGGAGAAAGAGGTAATAATGTTAGACAGGATTACCTGGTGCTGTGCTTAATCCTGGGAGAGAGAAAGGGAGACAGAGAGAGAGAGAGATCACACCTCTACCAACACGTTTCCTGCGCCACTAGGGGCGCCACTAAAGATCACTTTATTTCTACCCACAAAAAAGCTTACAAGGCCCTCCTTCGTCCTCCCTTTGTCAAATCTGACCATGAGTCCATTCTCCTGCTTCCTGTTTACAAACAAAAGCTCAAACAGGAAATACCAGTGATGCTCTCAATATGGAAGTGGTCGGATGAAGCAGACGTGAGGCTAAAAGACTGTTTTGCTAGTTCAGACTGGGATACGTTCCGGGATTCATCCGATAGCGTTGAGGAGTTTACCACAATACTCCCGGGCTTCATCAGTAAGTGCATAGACGATGTTGTCCCCACAGTGACTATAAGAACCATGGATTACAGGCAATATCTGCCCTGGGCTAAATGCTAGAGGTACCGCTTACAAGGAACGGGACGAGCGCTTCTTCCCACTCAGGAGGCAGAAAAGATCTACAGCTGCACTTTCGAGAGCATCTTGACTGGCTGCATTACCACTTGGTATGACAAATGCACCGCCTTTAACCGCAAAGTGCTACAGAGGGTGGTGCGGAAAGCCCGGTATATCACTGGGGATGAGCTTCCCGCCGTCCAAGACGTCTATATCAGGCAGTGCCAGAGAAAGGCCCAAAGAATTGCTAAAGACTCCTACCACCCAAGCCATAGACTGTTCGCTCTGCTACAATCTGGCAAATGGTACTAGAGTATCGGCTCTCGGACCAACAGGCTCCGAGAAAGCTTCTAACCCCAAGCCATAAGACTGCTAAATAGCCAGACTGCTAAATAGTCAGTTAATGGTGTCCTAAATTTGTGCACTGACTCTACCTTGCGCTGACCAAACACGCACTCACTAGACTATATCTACAAACCATATAAACACTCACACACACTACATTGACACTCCCACACAAAACCCACACACATTCATATACACTACATATGCACGCGCGCGCACGCACACACACACACACACACACAGATCGACACGACACAAACACAGCACCTCAGGAGTAAATGTCAGTTGGCTTTTCATAGCCGATCATTCAGAGTATCTCTGTCTCTAGAGAGTTGAAAACAGCAGGTAGCACGTCCGGTGAACAGGTCAGGGTTCCATAGCCGCAGGCAGAACAGTTGAAACTGGAGTAGCAGCACGGCAAGGTAAACTGGGGACAGCAAGGAGTCATCAGGCCAGGTAGTCCTGAGGCATGGTCCTAGTGCTCAGGGCCCCCGAGAGAGAGGGAGACAGAGAGAAAGAAAGAAAGAAAGGAAGAAAGGAAGAAAGAAAGAAATAGAGAATTGAGAGAGAGAATTAGAGAGTATACTTAAATTCACACAGGACACTGGATAAGACAGGAGAAATACTCCAGATATAACAGACTGACCCTAGTCCCTCGACACATAAACTACTGCAGCATAAATACTGGAGGCTGAAACAGGAGGTGTCGAGAGACACTGTGGCACCATCCGATGATACCCCCAGACAGGGCCAAACAAGCAGGATATAACCCCACCCACTTTGCCAAAGCACAGCCCCCACACCACTAGAGGGATAACTTCAACCACCAACTTACCATCCTGAGACAAGGCTGAGTATAGCCCACAAAGATCTCCGCCACGGCAAAACCCAAGGGGGGGCACCAACCCAGACAGAAGTTCCAATTACGAAGTCAATGTTGAGAAATCTGCCTGCTTAATGATCCTAACATGAGATGTGCTTACATCATCATAACTTTAAATGTCCTATTTTACACTTTAACAACATATACAAAATGCCACATCAGGCATTTAAAAGCTTTTTAATGGTTAAGATTGTTCAAACGATGCCGCAGGTGCTTGTGAATATCAAAGGGTACATACCCCATACAGCTTGAAATGAGACTGCCTCCCCTTTCACCAGTTGTTTTTCCTCCCTCTATCCTCCCTCTCTCTTCAAAAATGACATGCATTCAGAGGGTGTAAATTCTGTTTACAAACAAAAGAGAGAAAGGAACTGAAAAGCTAGGTATAATCTGATACATTCAGAGCTGTATGTCTTCAGATCTGAGATAACGTTGGCGCCAGGGCCTGTTTGAGAAAATAATCTCCCACATAAGCAACCCAATTCTCATGTACACACACACACGCCACCTCCGCTTATAGAAATGCAGGAATTAAAAGACTGATGTGTGTTGTGTGATTACAGCAGATTGTTAAAATAACTTGGGAACATCTGCATGCATTAACACCTAGGAGGTGATTCATCATCACACTGGGGGCACACACACACACACGCGCACACACGCGCACACACACACACACACACACACATGCACACACACACACACACACACACAAGAAAAACACACAATCACAAGACAAAGTATTTCCCTGCCTTTCCCTGCATTATCCTCAACATGGAGAGGAACATTTTGAGATAAAAGGGGGAGGAATGGAGAAGAGCAGATTGACAATATGGAGAATGCCCTGAGCCGTCTGTGGTCTACCACATACAATTACGTTTCATTGAGAGAGGGACAGAAAGAAAGAAATAGACAGAAAGAGAGAGAGGGAGAGAGAGAGATGGAGAGAAGAGATCCGCTTCATTGCGTCAAGAACCTACTCAACAGTACATCACTTGATGTTTAGCTAGTTAGCTTGGACACCGCCAACTTAAGCTCGGACAATACATGCCAATATCAACCCAGAGCATATTGGACTGCTTCTCTCTACCACATCACCGGATTCCTGTCGCTCTGGATCATTACACCGGCTCATCGCAGCTAGCTAGTTGCTACCTAGTGGCTACTGTTAGCTGACGCATCTGTCCCGAAGCAAGCACCAGTTAGCCTTGAGCTAGCCTCGAGCTAGGCCCATATACCAGCTAATTCTAGGGCTACCATACCTCTTTTGCCAATTTGCCTGGACCCTGTATTGTCGACACAGAGCCTCGTCGAGTCATCACGACTGGTCTGCCGACGTAGTCGCCCGATGTGGTCTCAACAGGCTTTTCCGTTGCGATGTCGCCGAAGACCCTTCTTCTTGCCCCAGCCCCTTAACTTTCTAAACGCTGTGTCTCCCACTCGCCTAGCGTAGTAGTGACTAGAGAACGACTCCCTGACTCACCTATTGCTGCTTTTTGGACCCTATGATCACTCGTCTAAACAGCTGATGCCTCATGGACTGTTTCAATAACACGGTACCTCATTTTGTTTGTCGGCCCCACTGACCCACTGAGCCCATTCATCGCCATTTACCCGTTGTTGTCATAGCTCTCCCGATCACACCTGTGACTGCTTTATGCCTCTAATGTCAATATGCCTCTTTCTAATGTCCATATTCTTGTCTACTACATTCCTGGCTAGTTCTTATTGTTTTATTTCACTGTAGAGCCCTCAGTCCAGCTCACCTTGCCTTAGATAGCTCTTTTGTCCCACCCCCCACAAATGCGGAGACCTCACCTGGCTTAACTGGTGCCACCAGAGACAAAACCTCTCTCATCATCACTCAACGCCTAGGTTTACCTCCACTGTACTCACATCCTACCAAACCCTTGTCTGTACATTATGCCCTGAATCTATTCTACCACGCCCAGAAATCTGCTCCTTTTTTTTCTCTGTTCCCAACGTACTAGACGACCAGTTCTTATAGCCTTTAGCCATACCCTTATCCTACTACTCCTCTGTTGATGTAGAGGTTAACCCAGACCCTGTAGACACCTGTCCCACACCTATTTCTCCATGCGATTCATGCATGTTAACATCAAATGTCTCTAACCTAACGTTGTTTTATTCACTACTTTAGCACTCCCCGCCAACCCTTATGTCCTATCCGTGTCTGAATCCTGGCTTAGGAAGGCCACCAAAAACCCAGAAATGTCCATCCCCAAATACAACATTTTCCAACAAGATAGAACTGCCAAAGGGGGCGGAGTCGCAATCTACTGCAGAGATAGTCTGCAGAGTTCTGTCATGCTATCCAGGTCTATGCCCAAACAGTTTGAGCTTCTACTTTTAAAAATCCACCTTTCCAGAAATACGTTTCTCACGGTTGCCGCTTGTTATAGACCCCCCTCAGCCCCCAGCTGTGCCCTGGACTCCATATGTGAATTGAATGCCCTCATTTATCTTCAGAGTTTGTACTGTTCGGTGACCTAAACTGGGATATGCTTAACAACCCAGGCATCCTACAATCTAAGCTAGATGCCCTCAATCTCACACAAATTATCAAGGAACCTACCAGGTACAACCCTAAAATCCGTAAGAACGGGCACCCTCATAGATATCATCCTGACCAACCTGCCCTCTAAATACAACTCCGCTGACTTCAACCAAGATCTCAGCGATCACTGCCTCATTGCCTGCATCCGTAATGGGTCCGCGGTCAAACGACCACCCCTCATCACTGTCAAACGCTCCCTAAAACACTTCAGCGAGCAGGCCTTTCTAATCGACCTGGCCCGGGTATCCTGGAAGGATATTGACCTTATCCCATCAGTAGAGGATGCCTGATTATTCTTTAAAGGTGCTTTTCTCACCATCTTAAATAAGTCACTCCAGACTTGACTGGCCTTGACCAGCACAAAAACCTCCTGTGGCGTACTGCATTAGCATCGAATTGCCCGCGATATGCAACTTTTCAGGGAAGATAGGAACCAATATAGACGGGCAGTTAGGAAAGCAAAGGCTAGCTTTTTCAAACAGAAATTTGCATCCTTTAGCACAAATTCCATAGAGTTTTAGGACACTGTAAAGTCCATGGAGAACAAGGGCACCTTCTCCCAGCTGCATTGAGGCTAGGAAACACTGTCACCACCAATAAAACCACGATAATCGAGAATTTCAATAAGCATTTTTCTAAGACTGGCCATGCTTTCCACCTGGCTACCCCTACCCCGGCCAACAGCTCTGCACCCCCCCAAAGCAACTAACACATTAAGCATCTCCAATCCAAAATTAAATCTAGAATTGGCTTCCTATTTTGCAACAAAGTCTCCTTCACTCATGCTGCTAAACATACCCTCGTAAAACGGACTATCCTACCGATCCTTGACTTCGGCGATGTCACTTACAAAATAGCTTCAACAATGTTGACATGACAATCTTTTCTATAAATTATTGTGCTCATAATCATCATCTCTCTCCCCCTTCTCTCTCTCTCTCTCAATTCATTTCAAATGGCTTTATTTGCATGGAAAACATATGTTTACATTGCCAAAGCGAGTGAAATAGATAATAAAAAATGAACAGTAAACATTACGCACAAAAGTTCCAGAGCAATAGAGACATTTCAAATATCATATAATATCTATAACCAGTGTTGTAACAATGTGCAAATATTTAAAGTACAAAAAGGAAAATAAATAAACATAAATATGGGTTGTATTTACAATAAAACTAATTATTTATGGAAATAAATGCAAAAAACTTAGGGTTTTGTCAACCCTTGTGGATTGTAGTATTACATTGAAATAAAATACATAGGCCTATATTATTTGTTAAACTGTGAAAACCAATGTACTTCGTCATAATATAACTTCAAAACATCATTCATTGGAACAGAAGAAAATGTGCACCACAATAAACAGTGCAATTAGCTAACAGAGATAAAAGAGGACCATTAGAAAACAACCCTTATTTCATTGTACTGCAGTTTTACTGTATTTTAACAGCAGTGCATTTTTGTACAGATTTCAAACAAAAAACAGATATCAAGCAGATATCAAATCAAAAGGACGTCTCAAGCTGGCCGTGATCTGGTTACCAGATTTCAACCAGTAAAAGACGTCTGTAACACGTCGTATGCCCACTGGGATAATACATAATACATATATCATAACCATTGCAGAATAAGTTCCTCACCTTTTCTGGACATGACAAGTTTATATTCCCGGAGTAGCCGTACACCAAATTACAACGTGCTTCACTTATTTAAATTGGGATAGGCTATTATAATTTAAGGTTTTTGCTCAATGCATCCGACAGGGTCCACGGTTTATAACATACAGTAGAATTTGACATGTGAACAGACAGTTGATATTTTGCATTGGCGTGTGTTTGCTACCACTGTAAGTAGGAATATAGTAGTTTATATTTTTTTCAGAGTAGACAATGTTTCAGAATTCGTGGGCTGTGGCATATTTACGTTACGGGAAAAAGTGAATGTAAAACATTATTGCATCCAAACTATCTGTTTGCAGGTCCACAACAATTTGCAATTGTTTTTGTGTTTCCGAAATGGTCAGATACAGCAAATATCACTGCAACAGAAAACATTCTCCAAAGACATTTGATCAAGTTCGCCATTGTTATTTCCTTTAGGTAATGTCTTGGCCTAATTCCAATACTTCCAAACTATACATGAAATAAGGCCGTTATTGTAACCATGAAAGTTGAATGATGGGCGTTTTTCAGGTGGCGTTATAAGGCTTGTTCATGCGTGCACAGTTTTAAGACAGATTTGATTCATAACGGGAAACATGTATGGCGCACTCCATGTTCCTAAGTCTCAATATTTTTGTGCGTGCGCATTTTGTTCAGAAATGGCACATGCAGATATTTCGCTTTCAATTTACACAATGTTTGTAAATGAGGCCACAGACCCATACTCTTTTCTCTTTCTGTATGGTATGTTCTTGGCATACTCATGAAGATTCAGCATACCACCATCTCCTGTCTCTACACCGCCTTCCTCCAGTGCCTCTTAAATAGCCAGAGCGGTTCATAGATATATCACTGGCTTCATTAAACAGAGCCCATTACACACACATCAAAAAACAATCTAAATAGGACCAAATAGGGGTTCTTTGCGGAACCCTTTTTGGTGCTATATAGAATACTTTTTTGAATGTTTAATAAAGAACCATGCTTACAAGGTTCTAAATGGAACCTGTATGGTGCTGTAGAGAACCCTTTCCTAAGGTACTATAAAGAATATGCATGCACACACACACACCATTAGCCCCAGAGTGAGGGAGAGCGGGGTGGGCAAGGGCAGAATAGGGCGTGGGTGGATCACAGACACAGTTCACTGCACCCTAATGTTCGGAAGATTTAGATTTTAAGATCACATGTTTACTTTTGCCATCCATTTCTGGATGGATGAATGGGGCCTGGCCATTAAGTGAATTACCTCACATGCTCCTATTCCTCTCAAATGTTTTTGGAGCGAGAGAGTGTGAGGAGGGGGAAAGGAGTGAGGCGGAGTGGTGCATGAATGCTCGTCAGTACAGGTTACACAGTGTGATTTAGAGAGAGAGAGAGAGAGAGAGAGAGAGAGAGAGAGAGAGAGAGAGAGAGAGAGAGAGATGGAAACCCCTGTACATAATCTACACCCCTCACACAAAAAAGAGGTGATGATAGCTAGAATTGGAAAAGGAATAAGAAAGTGAAAAAAGATAGATGAAAGGAGAGAAATGCATAATTCACATATTCAGTTGTATGAAAAAGACCAAAATAAACCAAAACCAGTGTCCATAAAAAGCCACAACACTCCACCTCTATGGGCCCTAGGGCCCAAGCAAAAGGCAATGGCAACACTTTCTTTGAAGGGAGTGCATTCGGAAAGTATTCAGACTCCTTGACTTTTTCCACATTTTGTTACGTTACAGCCTTATTCTAAAATTGATTAAATTAAGTGTTTTCTTCATCCATCTACACACAATACCCCATAATGACAAATCAAAAAGAGGTTTATATAAATGTTTGCTAATTTATAAAATATACAATTTTAAAAATTACTTATTTACATAAGTATTCAGACCCTTTGCCATGAGATTCGTTGAGGTCTGGTGCATCCTGTTTCCATTGATCCTTGAGATGTTTCTACAACTTGGAGTCCACCTGTGGTAAATTCAATTGATTGTACATTGGATTTGATTGGATTTGGAAAGGCACATACCTGTCTAAATAAAGTCCCACAGTTGACAGTGCATGTCATAGCAAAAAGGTCAAAGGAATTGTCCGTAGAGCTCCGAGACAGGATTGTGTCAAGCCACAGATCTGGGGAAGGGTACGAAAACATTTCTGCATCATTGAATGTCCCCAAGAACACAGTTGCTTCCATCATTCTTAAATTAAAGAAGTTTGGAACCACCAAGACTCTTCCTAGAGCTGGCCACCTGGGGGAGAAGAGCCTTTGTCATGGAGGTGGCCAAGAACCCAATGGTCACTCTGACAGAGCTCCAGAGTCCTCTGTCGAGATGGGAGAACCTTCCAGAAGTACAACCATCTCTGCAGCACTCCACCAATCAGGCTTTTATGGCAGAGTGGCCAGACGGAAGCCGTTCCTCAGTAAAAGGCACATGACAGCCCGATTGGAGTTTGCCAAAATGCACATAAAGGACTATCAGACCATGGGAAACAAGATTCTCTGGTCTGATAAAACCAAGATTGAACTCTTTGGCCTGAATGCCAAGTGTTACGTCTGGAGGAAACCTGGCACCCTCTCTACAGTGAAGCATGGTGGTGGCAGCATCATGCTCTGGGGATGTTTTTAAGCGTCAGGGACTGGGAGACTATTAAGCATCGAGGGAAAGACGAAAGGAGCAAAGTACAGAGAGATCCTTGATGAAAACCTGCTCCAGAGCGCTCAGAACCTCAGACTGGGGCGAAGGTTCACCTTCCAACAGTACAACAACCCCAAGCACACAGCCAAGACAATGCAGGAGGTGCGTTAAGTTAAACTTACATGTCTATTCCTCCCAGCCCTAGAGCCGGAAAGCACTGAAGCGGATGAACAAGCCAGTGAGTCTACGAGGGAACCATCGCGCGAAAGAGTGTTAACATCCATTCCACTTTCCCAAACCGGCTCAGTGCCTTCCTGCAGACCATGCCCAAATTTGTCAGGGTGTACATTGCAGTGTTGAAATCTCAGAGTTAAATTGAAATGTTTGTTGCGGCAGCCAGGGAAGCATGGAGCATTCTAAGGAAGCCATTCCAGAGGATTACTACGCTTGGTAATTACAGGACCTCTTATTTCTCCTCCACACTCTTTTTTAATCAACAGTCAGCTAATTACTAAAGCAAGAGACGGAGGGAAAAGAGAGGGATATGGAGAGAGAGAGCAAGAGACAGAGAGAGAAAGAGACCTCCATTGTGTTAAAGCTGGAATTAGAATTAGAATATGCAGTAAGGGTAGTAATTTACACAGAGAACAGTTTAGGTTAATAATATATCTGTGAGAATATCCAAGAGGCTTTTATATAATTCAAAATTATTAATAATAATAATAATCACTTTCTATAAAAAAAATTATAGTATTTTGGAGATGATTTCGTTTTCAAATAACGTAAAATGAGCGAGGAAAAAGGCCAGTCTTAAAGGGTGAGACATTGGGTGAAGGTGAGACATTGTTACTCATTTGTTAATAAATCCAGTTTGTTATTTAGAATAATTTATTTCTGTTTTTAGAGGGAGGGAAACCAAAAACCTACAGTCATTTCATGGGTCTCCTAGTCGAGGCCAGCACAGTTACTGAACCAGCATCATAGGCAACACAGCTTGCACTGCTATGCAGTGTCTTAGAGCGTTGTGCCACTCAGGCGCTGTACAACATGACTGGTCGGGAGTGGGCTACACTACTACAGTAAGAGCAAAATAATTCTAACAAAATAAAATCATTAAAACCTTAGTGTAACAACAGTTTTAGCAAGTAATACTGAAGTCGTGCACAATTATCAGTTTCTATTTAGATTTATTTCACCCATTCATTGTCAGATAGAGACACAGTAGGACCCAAAAGCATAATCAGTGCTCTGATTCCCCCTTGTGGAGGTCTGGAGCAATTAATTGGTGACGCAGGGTACCGTACTAAACCACAAATTACCTCTAAGTACTGCAGCATAATCGCAAAACTTTTAGTGAAGCAACCAATGTAAGGTTAGAACCACTGGTGAGTGGCCACGCTCAAACATTCACTTGATACCCAGTTTAGTAATACAGACCCTATCTTAGAACAAGTCCAACAATGTATTTCAGAGCAACAGAGGGATGTTTTCTATGAAAATAAGGTTTACCTTCGAACTCTTCTGGAACAGTGTACTTGATTAATTAACCTCTAGTGCATTGTTTTTATGGTAATTTACACCTATTTGTTGTTTATGCGTGCATGCGTCTGCGTGTGCAGAGATGGGCAGTATTTCTTGTACATGTATTTGAAATTAGCATTTTAATTACTTCTGAGTATTTTGTCATTTGAATTACACTTAACTTGGTGAACCACACCAATCTATTTTATATATTTTTTTAAAAGCATCTGCTAAATGAACTAAATATAAAAACATGTTGATAAATACTTTGTTGAGGGAAATTTACTTGATACAATTGTGATATGTTGTTGTCTCACTTACCTATCTTAAAATGAATGCACTAATTATAGGTTGCTCTGGATAAGAGCATCTGCTAAATGACTAAAATGTAAATGTAGAAATGAACAATTGCAAAGCATGCTGAGTATTCTTCTAATGAGCTCCATCCTGAAACAAGGACAATAATAATACTCAGTGTGCTTTGCAGTTCATGCTGGTATGTTCGTTTTCACATATACATTTACATTTAGGTCATTTAGCAGACACTCTTATCCAGAGTGACTTCTTCAACCAAGTTAGATAAACAACAACATATCACAGTCATAGCAATAAAAACTATTTTGTAATCGTTACTGAAAATGTTATTGTTGCTGTTTGGGCTAGCTACTTGCAAATTAATTTTTGTATTTTTGTCACGTTCCTGACCTGTTTTCTGTTATTTTTGTATGTGTTTAGTTGGTCAGGGCGTGAGTTGGGGTGGGCATTCTATGTTTTGTGTTTCTATGTTTAGGTGGTTTGTAATTAGCCTTATATGGTTCTCAATCAGAGACAGGTGTTTGACTTTTCCTCTAATTGAGAACCATATAAAGGTTGGCTGTTCACACTGTTTGTTTGTGGGTGATTGTCTTCCGTGTCTGTGTATGTTGCACCACATGGGACTGTTTCGGTTTGTTCGTTCATGTATGTAGTCTGTTTCCTGTTCGTGCGTTCTTCGTCTATTGTAAGTTCTCAAGTCAGGTCTGTCTACATCGTTTATTTGTTTTGTAGTTTATTCAAGTGTTTTTTGTGTTTCGTCTTCGTCTTGTTTAATAAATATTCATGTCGTATCACAACGCTGCGTTTTGGTCAAATCCCTACTCCTCCACTTCGTCTGAAGAGGAGGAGGACACCCGTTACAATTTTAAAATAGCTGATACATGTATTTTAATTACATACATTGCGAAATATAACTATACAAATATTTAGTAGTTGATTTAGATACATTGATCTTCATGGTATTTTGTGTGTGTTTACAGACTCATGAGCTTCCAGTCCAGAGAGCCGACTACCAAAATTACCAAACTGTTAGCAGCATATTGCCCATCTCTGCACGCAGACGCGCACACACACAGCATGTGAGAGTAACGCTAGCTAGGTTTCCATGCAGTTGGCAACAGATTTTCACGCAAATATTGTAAAATCCTCAGTGTATTGTATATTGTAAAACAATATGCGCATTTTCCCACCAGAGATGTGTTTCAGTCAAATTGACTTGTTGCAGACTTGTTGCGCAGTGCACATAAAAATCACTTTTGCGTTTAAATTCCCATATACAGAAGTTAAATGGGTTTCCATCCCAGTTTCAACTCTAATGATTGTTTTGTCACAAAAAATGTTGTGCTATATAATGGTCTTGGCATGTGATCTCTAGGCAACAGCTCGCAGATCCAGTGCAGGTAGCCTACGAGGGAAAGGGAAATGGGATACCTAGTCAGTTGCACAACTGAATACATTCAACTAAAAATGTGTCTGAATCAGAGCTGTGTGGAGTGCTAAATGATGACATTATTATTGACAAAAGAGCGAACGGGAGCCAAGCATCGATCATCATGTCACCAGAATAAGACCCTGCATATTTATTGGAAAGGAGTATCAAGTTCATCACCTTGCACTTTCACCACCCTGTGAAGTTCATCATAAATTATTTCATCTGTAGCCTAATAAACTGCATGCTTTCCCGAGTTGTAGCAGGAGGACAGCACAACATGGCATCGCGTGACTGCAAGTTTACGTCGATATGATGGTTATATCAATATTTGCATATTCATGCATTTCCACCTCCATTTTTCGCATTATTCATTGTACAGACACAAAATGATCCCACTTTGTCTAGCGTATTTAGTTTTGCCGACATTTGGAAAGTTGACACAGAAATGTCCTGTTTCCATCAGGCCTGCCGTGAAATGTTTCATCCAAAGTACTTCTTTGTGATGGGGGCAGTATTTTCACATCCGGATGAAAAGCTTGCCCAGAGTAAACTGCCTGCTACTCAGGCCCAGAAGCTAGGATATGCATATTATTAGTAGAATTGGATAGAAAACACTCTGAAGTTTCTGAAACTGTTTGAATGATATCTGTGAGTATAACAGAACTCGTATGGCAGGCAAAAACCTGAGATATATCCAACCAGGAAGTGGGAAATCTGAGGTTTGTAGTTTTTCAAGTGATTGCCTATCCAATATACAGTGTAAATGGGGTCAGATTGCACTTCCTAAGGCTTCCACTGGATGTCAACAGTATTTAGAACGTTGTTTCAGGCTTCTATTGTGAAAAGGGAGCGAATAAGACCAGTCACAGTAGATGGCTCAGCTGAAAGCCTCTAGTTGTTGATCGCGTGCGGTTGTGAGCACGAGCTCCGTTCCCTTTTCTTTCTGAAGACAAAGGAATTGTCCGGTTGGAATATTCTTGAAGATTTATGATAAAAACATCCTAAAGATTGATTCTATACATCGTTTGACATGTTTCTACGAACTGTAATGGAACTTTTTTGACTTTTCATTTGGACTTTTGGATTAGTGAACTAAACGCGCAAACAAAAAGGAGGTATTTGGACATAAGGATGAACTTTATCGAACAAAACAAACATTTATTGTGGAACTGGGATTCCTGGGAGTGCATTCCGATGAAGATCATCAAAGGTAAGTGAATATTTATAATGCTATTTCTGACTTTTGTTGACTCCACAACATGGCGGGTATCTGTATGGCTTGTTTTGGTGGCTGAGCGCTGTACTCAGATTATTGCATGGTGTGCTTTCGCTGTAAAGCTTTTTTGAAATCTGACACAGCGGTTGCATTAAGGAGAAGTATATCTTTAAATCTATGTATAACACTTGTATCTTTAATTGAAGTTTATGAGTATTTCTGTAAATTGATATGGCTCTCTGCAAAATCACCGGATGTTTGGAGGTAAAACATGACATAACGCGCCAATATAAACTGATATGTTTGGATATAAATATGAACTTTATCGAACAAAACATACATGTATTGTGTAACATATGTCCTATGAGTGCCATCTGTTGTAGATCATCAAAGGTTTGTGATTCATTTTATCTATATTTCTGCTTTTTGTGACTCCTCTCTTTGGCTGGAAAATAGCTGTATGTTTTTTGTGACTAGGCGCTGACCTAACATAATCGCATGGTATGCTTTCGCAGTAAAGCCTTTTTGAAATGGGACACTGTGGTTGGATTAACAAGAAGTTTATCTTTAAAATGGTGTGTAATACTTGTATGTTTGAGGAATTTTAATTATGAGATTTCTGTTGTTTGAATTTGGCGCCCTGCAATTTCACTGGCTGTTAGCTGCAATTTCACTGGCTGTTAGCTGCAATTTCACTGGCTGCTAGCGTCCCACAAATCCCAGAGAGGTTAATCACAATAAAAGGTTGGATAGAAACCTGGTTATAGTCACACATCGTCACACACTGCCACATTGGGAAACGGCATGACACTTCAATACAAAACAAAGTAAAGCCCTATCTCTGCAGTAACTGCATTTAGTGAGCACTTGTGCATAGTACAGTGTTGTGAAGGTGTAGAACACATTGTGACAGTGTAGTATAGTTTTCTGTCTGTAGAGTGTGAGATGGTGTGGTAGAGGATTGTGTAATGGTACATTGTGACAAAGTTGTGTCGGTCGGTGTATTAGACATGTATGATAGTGTTGTATAGCTTTGCATGGGTCGGTGTAGACTTGTGTGATAGTGGAGTATAGTTTTTTTGTGGGTGGATGTAGTTTTAGACTTGTGTGACGCTCATTAGTTTGTTGGATATCTAGCCTAATGTATTCCCTGTGGGGGAGGTGGCAGCAGCAGCATGACATCAAATACCAAGCCAAGCCACCGCCCAGTAGACCTCCCTGCCTGCGAGTCTGTAGGAACTACGAGAGCATCACCAGACAGGAGAAATAGAGAGAGAAGAGACGGGAGATAGAGAGAGGAGGAAGGGGATAGATAGAGGTAGGGAGAGAGAGAGAGAGACAGAGAGGGTGAGAGGAATAATGAGAGATGGCCTATTGAGGTTATTTCACATTTACATTTGAGTCATTTAGCAGATGCTCTTATCCAAAACACATTTAAATAAGCACATTCAAATAATGCACATGTGTATATTAAAGACCCACATACACTATCACGATCATTGCAAGTAATGCAGTGAGTCATCTTTCATGAACCTACTTCATTGTGAATGTGTCTCTACAGTATGAGCTGTGAGATGGAACAGTAGCAGTGTCTAGTGCCTTCAGTGTCTGCCTCTTCATCGTCATCATCAGCATGAGTTTCTCTGTCTCAGGTGTGCTGGTGTGCTGTTCTACAAAGTCTGTCTTCCCCCATCATCATGAAAAAAGAGTACGGGTTGTTTGGATGACCCAACTGCTGTGTCGCAGGCATTGGGTCACTTAGCTGGGTTGTTTTCTTTAAAAGCTGCTGTGTCGCAGGCATTGGGTCACTTAGCTGGGGTTTTTTCTTTAAAAACTGCTGGGTTACGGATGCTGGGTTTTTGAGATCTAACCCAGTAGGTCAGACCAGAAGACTTGCACATCCCAACAGTCTATCTCAATGTTGGAATTAATAATGCATATCCCAACAGTGTACAGTTGCTTGCAAAAGTATTCACCCCCCTTGGCATTTTTCCTATTTTGTTGCCTTACAACCTGGAAATAAAATTGATTTACACAACATGCCTACCACTTTGAAGATGCAAAATATTTTTTCTTGGTAAACAAACAAGAAATAAGACCAAAAAAAATGAAATCTTGTGTGTATAACTATTCACCCCCCAAAGTCAATACTTTGTAGAGACACATTTTGCAGCAATTACAGCTGCAAGTCTCTTGGGGTATGTCTCTATAAGCTTGGCACATCTAGCCACTGGGATTTTTGCCCATTTTCAAGGCAAAACTGCTCCAGCTCCTTCAAATTGCAAAGGTTCCGCTGGTGTACAGCAATATTTCAGTCATACCACAGATTTTCAATTGGATTGAGGTCTGGGCTTTGACTAGGCCATTCCAAGACATTTAAATGGTTCCCCTTAAACCATTCGAGTGTTGCTTTATCAGTATGCTTAGGGTCATTGTCCTGCTGGAAGGTGAACCTCAATCCCAGTCTCATAAATCTGGAAGACTGAAACAGGTTTCCCGCAAGGATTTCTCTGTATTTAGCGCCATCCATCATTCCTTCATTCTGTATAGTTTCCCAGTCCCTGCCGGTGAAAAACATGGTGTTGGTGGTGTTCTCGGGGTGATGAGAGGTGTTGGGTTTGCACCAGAAGCAGCATTTTCCTTGATGGCCAAAAAGCTACATTTTAGTCTCATCTGACCAGAGTACCTTCTTCCATATGTTTGGGGAGTCTCCCACATGCCTTTTGGCGAACACCAAACTTGTTTTCTTTTTTTTTTCTTTAAGCAATGGCATTTTTCTGGCCACTCTTCCATAAAGCCCAGCTCTGTGGAGTGTATGTCTTAAAGTGGTCTTATGGACAGATACTCCAATCTCTGCTGTTGAGCTTTGCAGCTCCTTCAGGGTTGTCTTTGGTCTCTTTGTTGCTTCTCTGATTAATTCCCTCCTTGCCTGGTCTGTGAGTTTTGTGGGCGGCCCTCTATTGGCAGGTTTGTTGTGGTGCCATATTCTTTCCATTTTTTAATAATGGATTTAATGGTGCTCCGTGGGATGTTCAAAGTTTCAGATATTTTTTTATAACCCAACCATGATCTGTACTTCTCCACAACTTTGTCCCTGATCTGTTTGGAGAGCTCATTGGTCTTCATAGTTCCACTTGCTTGATGGTGCCCCTTTGTTAGTGGTGTTGCAGTCTCTGGGGCATTTCAGAACAGGTGTATATATACTGAGATCATGTGATGGATCATGTGACACTTAGATTGCACACAGGTGGACTTTATTTAACTATTTATGTGACTTCTGAATGTAATTGGTTGCACCAGATCTTCTTTAGGGGCTTCATAGCAAATGGGGTGATTACATATTCACCACCACTTTTCCGTTTTCTTCTTTACATTTTTTTTTAAACAAGTTGTTTTTTAAATTTCTCTTCACCAATTTGGGCTATTTTGTGTATGTCCATTAAATGAGGTCCAAATAAACATATATTTAAATTACAGACTGTAATGTAAAATACAAAAAAGGAAAAACACCATGGGGATGATTACTTTTGCAAGGCGCTGTATCTTAATGTTGGGGTATGTACAAAATAATGTTCTGAATTTGATATTTGTTTGTGTAATGTGCAAACATATTAAAATACATTTTTGGTTTGTAGATTACAAACTTAACATGATGAACAGGAATGGCATTTACTGTAATGGGTTGCCAAAAATAACTACATGAAAGACACGCTCCTAATAGGCCACACCTCCTTAAAATAACCTATACATTACATTAAAAAAAAGACTCAGCTGCTGGTTCAACCCAACCGATGTAAAAAAATACAAGTGATGATTCAATTTACTCATGTTTGCGTAATTGTCACGTTCTGACCTTTATTTCCTTTGTTTTGTCTTTATTTTAGAATGGTCAGGGCGTGAGTTGGGGTGGGCACTCTATGTTTTGTATTTTCTATGTTTTCCTATTTCTGTGTTTGGACTGATATGGTTCTCAATCAGAGGCAGGTGTTTTGTCTTGTCTCTGATTGGGAACCATATTTAGGTAGCCTGTTTTGTGTTGGGGTTTGTGGGTGGTTGTCTTCAGTCTTCGTGTGTCTGCACCAGACAGAACTGTTTCGTTTTTTTCACATTTTTTATTTTTTTATTTTGTCGTGTTCACGTTTATTTTCTTTAATTAAACATTATGGACAATTACCACGCTGCGCATTGGTCCTCCGATCCTTCAAACTTCTCCTCCTCTAACGAGGAGGAAGACGAATGCCGTTACAGTAATCCCCAATAACCCAAGCAACCCAATAGGGTCAAAATAACCCAGTGTGTGTTATATTGAGCCAGCAGCATACCACCCTGCATACCACTACTGGCTTGCTTCTGAAGCTAAGCAGGGTTGGTCCTGGTCAGTCCTGGTCATCCCAATGCCCCAAGGCAGTGATTGGGGACACTGCCTTGTGTAGGGTGCCGTCTTTCGGATGGGACGTTAAACGGGTGTCCTGACTCTCTGAGGTCATCTAAGATCCCATGGCACTTATTGTAGGGGTGTCCCGGTGTCCTGGCTAAATTCCCAATCTGGCCCTCAAACCATCATGGTCACCTAATAATCCCCAGTTTACAATTGGCTCATTCATCCCCCTCCTCTCCCCTGTAACTACTCCCCAGGTCGTTGCTGCAAATGAGAACGTGTTCTCAGTCAACTTACCTGGTAAAATAACGGTAAAAAAAAAAAAAAAAAAAAAATATCCACTATTTAACCAGCACTGGGTTAACAAATAACTGAAATTGAGTTGTTTCTAGCCCATCATTTTTTTGAGTGTGCTGTTTTATGGAATATGAGAGTAGTGCTTCCAGAGCAGTAGGTGGCAGCAGTACTACCCTGCAGGCCTCTCAAGTGCTTTCTTTTACTCTTACCTCTATTGCATGCTGTTTGCATGCTGTATTCAATTAGAACATACACGTGCAAGTACGGACACACATACAGGCACAAATTCCCACACACACACATACATGAACAGACTTGTCATAGTTGAGTAAAAGTGTAGATACCTTAATAGAACGTTACTTAAGTGAAAGTCAGCCAGTAAAATACTACTCGAGTTTAAGTCAAAAAGTGTTTGGTTCTCAATATACTTAAGTATCAAAAGAAAATACAATTGCTAAAATATACTTAAGTATCAAAAGTGAAAGTAGAAATCGTCGAAATGGATTTGTCACATGCACCGATTAAAACAGGTGCAGACCTTTCTGTGAAATGTTTACTTACAAAGCCAGATCTAACACACACACACACACACACACACACACACACACACACACACACACACACACACACACACACACACACACACACACACACACACACACACACACACACACACACACACACAGGTCTGATTCAGTATGTATGGACAGGTAAGCCTTTACTCAAACACAGATGCAAGTAATGATGTGCACTATGCACATACAGTAAGCGGAATATATCTAAACACATGGTCAACCTTCTAATCAATTCACTTCAGTTAATAATCATCTACACCCAGATGTGTAAACTACACACATACACCAGTGGAGGTTGGTTGGGTGAGAAATAGGAGGATGGGCTCATTGTAATGGATGGAATGGAAAAAATATATGGAAACCACATTTGACCCTATTACATTTATTTCATTCCAACCATTACAATGAGCTGGTCCTCCTATAGCTCCTCCCTCCAGCCTCCACTGACATAAACACACGGCTCCACACACAGTCACGCACTCACACAGGCACACACACTGGCACGCACACACACACACACACCATATGTAACCCCTGTTGAATGTAAAGCCTGCTTGAAGAAGCACTACTCTCTCTCATCGTTCCGTTTTTCCCTGACCCTCACGCTCCACCTCGGTCTCTCTTTCCAGCTCCCTCTCTCCCTTTCCCAATCCTTCTACTTCCATCTCTCTCCCTCCCTCTTCCTCCTTCTCCCCCTCTCAGCCGGCAGTCAGCAGAGGATTTCACTGCAAATGGATGTGGTCCCCTTTACAAGGTCCCTAGCTGAGTGGTGCAAGAGCTGTAATAAATCAGATCAATCACAAGGAGATATGGTAGAGGCGAAGCAGTAAATCCCCAAGGATCATAAATCTACAACACACTCCAAACACCTCCCTCTGTCCACAACTCCTACCCTGACTCCCCCTTCACCTCTCTATCTCCCTGTCCGTCTTTCTTTCGCTCTCTCTCCTTCATCCACACACACACACATACACACACACACACACACACACACACACACACACACACACACACACACACACACACACACACACACACACACACACACACACACACACTAAATCCTTCTCTACCTACCTACCTCTTTTACGCTCTCCTTTTCTTCCCCTCCGTCTTTCTGTCTTTTCTCTTCCTCTCTGTATCTCACTCTGCTCACCTGTTCACTCATTTCTCATTCACTTTCTTATGCCCTCTCTAATTCTCCTTTAGGCACATGTATATCCTCAAATGTTTTGTCTTCTGACCATGACATCAGTGCAAGCCTATTGTTAGTTTAAATACTTCAACAGTCAACCACACAACATTGCCAACACATTCACTGTTAGATTGTCATCACTCCACTGTCCTCACAGTTTCCGCCTGACTTCTGCATCACCCACCTGTACACCTGCCTGATTCACAACCTGCTCATGCCGTCACTTCCCCTGACTTACATTGTCCAACACGACAATCTGTGTAAGTTTTGCCGATGATATACACTTCTCCTCCCACTGCATTTTAAAGTATATCCAAGCCATTAACAATATGTATTTTTTTTTCCAGAGCCGCCATAAGCCTCAAGCAACGTAACAGGTTGCACACATTCCACTCTGTCTTCTGTATTTCTGTCTCTATGTTACAGGTAGGTTCTGTAGTCCTTCTGAAGAGGCTCACTGTAGTCAGCACTTACCAGAATCCCCATTGGGATGCTAACCACCAACACATTCATCACCATAATCATCATACTGCATTTCTCCATCAGTGGTATAGGCACCCTGTGTACTCATAGACTCTCTAGTATAATACAGAGTGTGCGATGGAAAGGTTTTTAACAGTCTCAATCACGGCTGTGACATTATTCAAACGTGTAATGGTAGGCAGTTTCTACCACCTGGGCTATGTCGGTGGACAACTTTTAGAAATGGAGTCAAACAGGGAGGGAAGAGCCAGAAATATTCCAATTAAAGCAGAAATACGTTTTGCCACAGTGTGTCATAATGAACATCACCATGGTTTTACTGTGAATCTGCATCTTTATACTGGGGACCGTAGTACTTGCTGTGGCCAGCAGGAGGGGGAGTGTACATGCCCCCTCTTCCCTCTCTTTCTTATCCCTCTGTCTGTCCCTCCCTCCCATGTCTCTCTCCTCCTATCCCTGGTGAGAGGGGTTCCCCCAGTAACTTCACTTAGTTCCCAGAGGGAGAACATATGTTGGAGAAGAAAGCGAGAACAAGAGAGAGAAGGACATAGATGAAGAGAGGGGGAAAACAGAAGAACATAGACCTCTCTGAGACATCTGCGGCATTACTCTACCAGTGTGTTTAGGAGTGTGTGAGTGTTACATTTTAACTGACCTTGTGTGTGTGTGTGTCTCTCTATGTGACTTTCCCTGGTCATGGATATACCACTGACCACCCCACTCCTCCTCGCCCTCCTTCTCTGCTCCCTCTCCTTCGTTCACGGGGCCATGGACTCCTGCTACGATGACGACGAGGGCGTCCCTAGCCGCTGCATGCCCAAGTTCGAGAACGCAGCCTTTAACCGCACGATCATGGCTTCCAATGTGTGCGGTTCACCGCCAGAGGATTACTGCATGCAGACGAGCTCGACGCGCTCCTGCCACCACTGTAGTGTGTCGGCCATGGGCCTCAGCCACAACGCCAGCCTACTGACGGACTTCCACACGGACGAGGAACCCACCTGGTGGCAGAGCCAGTCCATGTTCTACAGAGTCCAGCACCCTAACTCTGTGAATCTCACCCTGCGCCTCGGTAAGAACAACTCACTCTCTCGCTCTGCACCTTGGGAAGACCCACATTCACTCTCTCACCCCCTCCTCTGTTAACCTCACCCTGCACCTTGGTAAGAAGAACAGCATTCAGTTTCATAAGGTTATGTTCACAATTAGTTGAGTTTGATGAGTCCAGCTCCAGCTGTGACTATGCAACCTCACCCTGCAACAGATCTGGACAGAATTTTGGGGTATTGTGTAGTTTCTTTGAAAAGACCAACTTTTCAAATACTCAAAGTAGTTGAATATAGAGAAACAGCTAAAGTCAAAATCTGGCAACAATTACCTTTGATGTTCAAATATAGGTCTCAGAAAAGCAAATCATATTTGAAGGTATTTGAATATATGCAAGTTATTTGAAATATTTATTTGATGCCTGCTATATATTTGATGAAGAACCAAAAACATAACAGTGCATTTAATTAGTCAAAATATATTATCATTTGCATATTGTTTGGAGGGCTTTCATACATTAATATCAATTTAGCCTAGAATGAAATACTTAGTGATTGAAGACCATTTTTTAGCATGCTAAACATTAACATCTATCGATCTAAATAATGGAAAGTAATAAAATATAAACCAAACAGATGTTGTTTTATTGTTTAAGATTTTTTTTCCCGATTTTTGTTTTTACATCATGCATTAAACTACTCTTTACGTCATTGTCATAACCTATTGTTCTTTAATGGTCATGTTAGATCTTGGTTAATCATTTAAGATGGCAATTGCATTTGATGAACAGCAGGGCATCAAAATTGACTTTTTGTAAAAAAAAATATATATATATTTGTGATAATTAACACAGAGTGTTAAATCAACACTGAATGTGTGGAGTCTGTGGACACATATAGACACTGGAAAAGTGTTAAATGAACACACTGCTTAGTGTAAAGCCTTCAACAAATATTTCCCAGAGTGCCTTTCGAGTAAATGTGACCGATCGGCTCGATTCGGTCTTATGTAGCAATTTGAATAAGTGTTTTTCATATTGGACAAAAGTAGAAACTCAGGGCTAGAAAATGGTATATCATACACTACAGTTGAGGAACAATGGGAAAGTAATTCTGCTTTGAAAGTTGATAAAAAAAGAAAGCCTGATCATAACAACAGCAGTCAAGCACCCAAGCTAACTGGCAAACATTGGCTAGCTTGCTAGCTACTTCCAGACACAAATGTTTTATTTTTATTTTATTCACCTTTATTTAAGCTAGTTGAGAACAAGTTCCCACTTACAACTGCGACCTGGCCAAGATAAAGCAAAGCAGTGCGACACAAACAACACAGAGTTACACATGGAATAAACAAGCGTACAGTCAATAACACAATAGAAAGAAAATGAGAGAACAGCTCACTCTGACAATTTTACTCACCCTAGCAGAGCTGGCTAGCTAGCTAACAGTACACTTTAACATGAAATGAAAACAACTTCCTGACAAAATTAGAAATGTGCAACATCTGAAAATGTAGCTAGCTAGACTATCTTACCCATATACATGGATGAACGCTTCTCCCTCTGTCACGGATGTCATGGTTGCCCTTTGTTTGAAGATGTAATCCGGAGACAGGTGTTTTATACAACAGTCTTCTGTGTGTTCTCTTTTCGACTCCATCTGGATATTTGCAATCAAACGGCAGAATTGTCTCTATCTCCTTAGCTATCATACTCTAATTCCACTGATTTCAAAACTCGGTCCTTCAGAAGGTGGCGAGCAACACTTATGCAGTTCTACTACATGCTATCTTTCAAAAAAGCGTGCTACATGCCAGACCAATCCGAACTCATCCCTCGGCATGCCGAGTCCACTCATTATCTCAGCAAATCGTGGCTAGGATGCTGTTTTTTTTATGTGGCAAACCAACTAGGCTTGTTATCGAACAATGTTATTCGTATTTACAGATGGCATACAAGTTTGTTATTAAGGCACATGAAAGTTCACATGTTCCAGAAGGCATTTCTGCCCAAACATTTTACGTTCAAATGGCTCTCTTTTGAAGTAGTGATGCGCGACATACGCCTAGTTTCCTGAAATGAGTCATAAATGTTTAAGTTATCAGAAAATTACTGTATTTGCCAACGACAGAGACATGTTTGTTGCATTTATCCATTTTCAGTTCTGTCGACTTCACCAAATGAAATCCTAAGTAAATATGTTAAGCCAGGGAAAGAGGGGGGTTCTACTAAGCTATACGGAAGATCATACCAAGGATCATTTAGGTATTTGATTTTGAATTTTAAGACCCCTTAATTAAAGACATTTTTGGCAGATGATAATATATTTTTGTCCTTACTGCTGTTAGCTCATACAAATGCACTGCATAACAGATTCACGACATGTAACAACAGATAAAAAATCTATCTAAAGGAAATTTGTTCTGAAGTGTCTGTTCTGTGTCTGAGATATATAGGTAGTCTAGTGGTTAGAGCATTGGGCCAGTAATTTAGAGGTTGCTAGATTGAATCCCCGAGGTGACAAGGTACAAATCTGTTGTTCTGCCCCTGAACAAGGCAGATAACCCACTGTTTCTAGGCTGTCATTGTAAATAAGAATTTGTTCTTTAATTAACTGACTTGCCTAGTTAAATTACAAAAAAAGTATACAAGGGAGAACAGGAAACATTTGATCTTTTTTTTACATGTATTTACCCCTTCATTTTGGCACTAAACTATCTCATTATACAGTACTGTATACTTTCATACATTTTTTCACTGATACCACGGACCGTCAGATGAGGCTTCTGGGCATCCTAGAGCAAAACAGAGAACTTTCAGTAGACTGGTAATAATACTTTTGTAGACCAAACAAATGTTTGGGTTCTACCGAAGTTTTTGTGAGAAGACCGATTTTCGGGATATCTCATGGTCTGACAAACACCACTCTAGCTCTGTCACCTTTCACTGCAGATGCGGAAGGGGGATATCAGTGGATGGAGTAGATTGAGACACAGCCCATGCAACAAAATATATCTTTAGCTTAAACAGACAGCTTTTATGGGGATTTTTGTATTACGTTAATTAGATTGCTGCTAGATCTCGGAAATTGTAGGCTAAGGGTTAACAATTCACAGAGAGGACTTCATAACTTCACGAGTCAAATCACCAACTGTAAAACATAATCCTATGAAGTGCCAATCACCCTGGGGGAAATAAATCAAAATCAGAACATTTGTCCCTCAAAATCTCAACATTTTGTCTTCTTCCACTAATGACACACACACACACACAGACACGCACACTTATTTTCCTCCGATAATGACTCAAAGCTTCTCTTCAGAAACCGCCATCCCCCCAATCAACTGTCACACTCAGACATGGCTTAAAGTTACATTGTTGGAGTAATTGCAAGCATACAGCCGTGAGGCTCAGGCTCTGTCTGGGAACCTTTTAATTAAGTGGTCCAGGGAGGAATCCACCATGAGAACACACAGATGCATCCAATAGAACACATCCTAGAACACAAAATAGAGAACACTATATTCATATTTAAAGGCCTAGTGCAGTCAAAACATGACTTTTCTGTGTTTTATATACAGTACAGGTAAAAAGTTTGGACACACCTACCCATGCAAGGGTTTTTCTTTATTCTTACTGTTTTCTACAAAACTATGAAATAACACATATGGAATCATGTAATAAACAAAATTATGAAACAAATCTAAATATATTTTAGATTTTAGATTCTTCAAAGTAGCCACCCTTTGCCTTGATGACAGATTTGCACACTCTTGGCATTCTCTCAACCAGCTTCACCTGGAATGCACCTGAAGGAGTTCCCACATATGCTGAGCACTTGTTGGCTGCTTTTCCTTCACTCTGTGGTCCAACTCATCACAAACCATCTGAATTATGTTGAGGTCGGGTGATTGTGGAGGCCAGGTCATCTGATGCAGCACTCCATCACTCTCATTCTTGGTCAAGTAGTCCTTACACAGACTGGATGTGTGTTGGGTCATTGTCCTTTTGAAAAACAAATGATAGTCCCACTAAGCATAAATCAGATGAGATGGCATTTTACTGCAGTGCTGTGGTAGCCATGCTGGTTAAGGTTGCCTTGAATTCTAAATAAATCACTGGCAATGTCACCAGCAAAGCACCCCCACACAATCACACCTCCTCCATGCTTCACAGTGGGAACCACACATGCAGAGATCATCCGTTCACCTTCTCTGCGTCTCACAAAGACATTGCGGCTGGATACAAAAATCTCAAATTTGGACTCATCAGACCAAAGGACAGATTTCCACCAGTCTAATGTCCATTTCTCGTGTTTCTTGGCCCAAGCAAGTCCCTTCTTATTATTTATGTCCTTTAGTAGTGGTTTCTTTGCAGAAATTCAATCATGAAGGACTGATTCACGTCGTCTCCACTGAACAGTTGATGTTGAGATGTGTCTGTTACTTGAATTCTGTGAAACCTTTAATTGGGTTGTAATTTCTGAGGCTGGTAACTCTAAATAATTTATCCTCTACAGCAGAAGTAGCTCTGGGTCTTCCTTTCCTGTGGCGGTCCTCATGCGGGACAGTTTCATTATAGCGCTGGATGGTTTTTGCGACTGCACTTGAAGTTCTTGAAATGTTCCAGATTGACTGACATTCATGTCTTAAAGTAATGATGGACAGTCGTTTCTCTTTGCTTATTTGAGTTGTTCTTGCCAGAATATGGACTTGGTCTTTTACCAAATAGGGCTATCTTCTGTATACCAATCCCACCTTGTCACAAAACAACTGTTTGGCTCAAACACATAAAGAAGAAAAGAAATTCCACAAAATAACTTTTAACAAGGCACTCCTGTTTATTGAAATGCATTTCAGGTGACTACCTCATGAAGCTGGTTGAGAGACTGCGAAGAGTGTGCAAAGCTGTCATCAAGGCAAAGGGTGGCTACTTTGAAGATCCTCAAATATAAAATCTATTTTGATGTGTTAAACACTTTTGTGTTTACTACATGATTCCATATGTATTAGTTCATAGTTTTGATGTCTACAATATTATTCTACAATGTAGAAAATAGTAAAAAATAAAGAAAAACCCTGGAATGAGTAGGTGTCCAAACTTTTGACTGGTACTGTATATTTCCAATATGAGGTTTCAATAATTCTGTGACATTGTGAAAATTATGATAATGCCCTTTTAGCGAAAGACCGCCTGAAATTTCTGCCTGTTTGGTGGGATGGAGTTTTTGCATCACCAGGCGGTAAATTAGTTTGTAGACCAATAAGAAAGAGAGTTCGAAACTTCTCTGTCGATAACATCGAGTTTTCCGTTTTCCCCTCCCTATTCAGACGACTCCCAGACAGTCCTAGCAAAATTCCATATCTGGATATAGGATATTCCCCATATTGGAACAGTTTCTACATGCATCAAATCCAGTTTTCAGAAATCTCCCTGCTACCGTATCCAGGGAGACAGTTGGGTGAGATACATTCAAGACACACACTTGATGAATGTGCACCTGCTTACATTTTTCTAGAATATTCTAACTCCGGAAAGGGTGTCAACATGCTGACATGTCGAAGCCTTTATGTTTAGGCATGAACAAATCCACATATTTTCAACAATGTATTATATTTGTAGTCATTACCTGATCATTTATGTATCTTTGTTTCCCCCAAAAAAATCATCAAATCGATAGATATGTGTCACGTTCCTGACCTGTTTTCCTTGTTTTTATATGTGTTTAGTTGGTCAGGGCGTGAGTTGGGGTGGGCATTCTATGTTATGTGTTTCTATGTTGGGTTAAATGTGTTGCCTGATATGGTTCTCAATTAGAGGCAGGTGTTTGACGTTTCCTCTGATTGAGAACCATATTAAGGTAGGCTGTTCTCACTGTTTGTTTGTGGGTGATTGTTCCTGTGTCTGTGTTCGTTGCACCACACGGGACTGTTTCGTTTGTTCATTCGTTTGGCTAGACTTTCCTATTCGTGCGTTCTTCGTGTCTATATGTAAGTTCTTATGTTCAGGTCAGTCTACGTCGTTGGTTTGTTATTTTGTTAGTTCGTGTCAGTGTTCGTCTTGTCAAATAAATTCATAATAAATTTATTATGTCTACATTCAACGCTGAACTCATTAGACAGCATTAGACAGCTGTTACAATATGTTTACATGATATGTAAGAATCATCCTAGTATGTCTGATCGAAAATGGGCTAAATCCAAATCATGAAATGTCCAGCGCCCAAATTATTTCATCTGTTCAGGTGACGAAAATCATTGTCTTTCACATCAACGTGACATATCTAAGTATACATACACACCATATTCAGTAGTAGGCTATACAAGGTATTTAAAGGCAAACATCGTCATATTTAATCCAAGTTTCTATTTCCAAAGCACATCTCTGCTATTTCAGTAAAAAAATCCTGAGCTCCAATCATGTTTTCTGTAAAGATGCAAATGCAGGACAATCTTTGCTCAACATTTATTTAACAGAAAACACAAGCTGCACATCCTCAATACCCCTGCCTGCGCTGTTTGTTAGGAATGATGGATGCAGATTGGGTCATCAGCGGTGGTCCCTCGCAGTACAGACCAAACGTGGTGGTAGTGTTGGTCTGTGATCCACTCCAAACTGTGTATGCATAAATCATGAATAAAACATGTGTAGTTATTGCAAGAAAATATTGTCATTTCACATAACCATACCACAAGGTAGGTACTCTACCGGCTTCATTCATGACAAGAAAACTGGAACAAGCTAGCTAGCTAAGTTGTTAATTTGTTTACTGTGAAATAGCATTGTATCTGGTCAAACAAAATTGTTTACAAAAGTTTACTAAGGGTTGGAACAGGGTGATTGGTCGGTTGTTTGAGCCAGTAAAGGGTGCTTCGCTATTCTTGGGAAGTGGAATTTCTTTTGCTTTCCTCCATGCCTGAGGGCACACACTTTCCTGTCGGCTTTGATTGAATAGCTGGCAAATAGGAGTGGCAATATACATAATCACATTATGACATTATACATTTGTTATAATGTTGTAATATTGTTGAATTGTTGTAATATCATTGTAATACGGTATTAAAAATGTAGATATGTAGTAGCATAGTGGTGTAATACTGTTCTGTTCATTTTTTTGTGATGTAATTGCCTTAATATTGTTTGGACCCCAGGTGCCAAGGCACCTAGCTGGTGCCTTGGCAAAAGCAGCTAATGGGGATCCTCATTAAACACAAAATGTATGTTTTTACATAATAATGGGGTTTAACATAAGAGGACAGAGATTATGTGTCCATCAATCATGTCAGAGTACATTGTGACTGCTGAGGAAGCAAGTTACATGATCACCTCTACCTTTGTCCCTCAAGAGCTCTAAGGCCAAATGCACCCTATTCCTTCTGTAGTACACTACTTTTGACCAGGGCCCATTGGGCTCTGGTCAAAAGTAGTGCACTATAGGAAAATACAGTGCAATTTGGGATGCATTCATCCAGTACATACACTTAAAGACTAGCTTTTCCTCCCATCAGTCAAACAGGATAGATCCAGCAGAGAGACCAGCCAGGGAATCATTTCTCCTGACACCTGAGTATTACTAACTTCCTATCCATTGTAGATGTAACACAAATTCCAATCGGAGAATGAAAAAAAAACGAGTTTTGCTTCAATAGAGAAACCGATGACAGGTCTTTGAAATGTCAGAGAGTATTACTGACTGTCTCTGGAGGGAGGAAGCGTTTAAATCATATGGTCTGGGAGCAGGAAAGTATGGATTTTTACTAGGAGGAAGGAGGAGAGCAGTGCTCTGTGGCTTTGTTGGTCATAATCTCTGTTTAGTTCTTTCAGACAGAGAAATAGGCTGGGGAATGTGTGGTAATATGTTATTCTAACGCAACAGCCCCTGGTCTTGTATCTGTTTGAATATGTGAGCCTTTGTCCAGGAAGACCATACTACATTACACTGTAAGGTCACGTTGTTCAATCTTTAGCCTCTGGGTACTCTGTCTCTCTGTTTCTATTATTCTGAATTGTCTCTGCCTGGACTGGAGAGAGGTTTCTGTTGTTTGTGTAAAAACATTTTTCCTTTATTCAAGTCGAAGTCCCCCAATCCTGTGTTTCTCACAAAACCAGGGTCACAGTGTTTCTTCTTCCTCCATATTGATTACACCCCAACCGTGTCCCATCTGTGGTCCGCAAGGGGGGCATGCCTGGGCTAGCCTTCCACATGCCTGTTTGTCTGTTTTCCTTTGGCCCTCCAAACAAAACAAGACCCCTCCGTCTCCGAAGGGTCGCCAGGACGATACACACAGAGAAACACACCAGTAGGACGCAGGGACACAGTGCTGCCAGGTCAGAAATGTGTCTGTGTAGAGGTAGGGGGAGGATGGGAGTGGGGTTGGAATAGCAGGGGGAGGGGGAGAGTAAACAAAACATGAAGAAGAGAAATAAGAAGAGTGCTTGGCTTTCTGGTGATACTTAATCGAGTCAGATTGTTGCACACACACACACACACACACACACACACACACACACACACACACACACACACACACACACACACACACACACACACACACAAGCAAACACAGCTTTCTGTCTGCGGCTGTTTCCCATTAACTGATGTTAAAAGAAAGAAACATTGTCTCAGATGTTAGAGGATAAAAGTCTGCCTTAGTTGGCACAGTAATACTCACAGATAGTACTGCATTGTTTTATTAGAGTCTAAGAGAAAACTACCCTGTAACAAATTGCTGTAGATTTATAGCAAGACTTTCACAGTTAGCTACTGTTATTCTAGATTACAGTACAGTGCTGAAAAGAGCAATGCATTATGGGGGCTCGATTGTTGTCATTTTACAATACAAATTTACAGTAAAGTACTGTATTAGCTGTTTTGCTGTATATTTACAGCAGCATAGTGTGAATTATGGTGCACTGTGGGAAAATGTGGGTGGCAAAATAATCTCTGTAGCATTAACATATTTTGAGGCGTGCCTTGTAGTAGGCTATATTTGTTGCACCCATTACTGAGAATGCTGTATCTAACAGAATACAGTATCATACTTTTTGTTGTTGTTGTATTTGTCATGTAAATCTGCAGTAATTTAGTTGCTACTGTTCTGCCAGTAATTTACTCTAATTCAGTACCACAGACTATGGTACAATGGTACAATTTGTAACTCTAAAAACATTTTCCTGTCAATCTACAGTCATTTACTATCTACTGTACTGCCAATAATTCACTGTAATTCAGTACCACCCCCACAGAATACTGTACCATACTGTAATTTTGGAGTGCCAAAAGTATTTTGTGGTTGCGTGGTGTTATTGCGGCTCATTGACACATTTTGAGGTGTGCCTTGTAAGAGATTATACTTGTTGCACCCATTAGTGAGAGTGCCTTCTATGTAACAGAGCAAAGTTGCAGCAATTCTCAAAAATGTATTGGTTCTGTTTTTAGCCATGTTCTTTTGATGTGTTCTGCATTGTAGTCACTGCCAGTTTAAAAGCTTTTGTTAAGGCCTCTACAAGTGTAAGTGATATAAAACAAATATTCATTGGTACGCTGTAATATATAATTACATATTCACTTTTAGCAATTGCTGTAATTGTATTACAATACAATTTAAAAAATAAAGTACCTCATACAATGGGTGGGTCTAATCCTGAATGCTGATTTGTTAAAACCGCATTGCAGCAGGTGTCTGTTCCAGAAGTTTACCACTGGCTAAATCCATGAAGATAAAATGGCTATTTACTCTGTTCCATCTGACTGCGCAATCCACTGTCCCATCAGCCCAGGCAGGTACTTTATAAACTTGATCTCCACTATGAAAAGCATCTAGACATTATCTCACGTTTCTTTTAGACTATAATTTTTTTTACACTGGAGATTTGTATAAGCCTTGCTTTGCTGTGTGTCCGACATTTGCAACATTGTTTCAATATTCAAATTCAATCTCCAGCTGTCCCATAGTAATGGACGTGTTGGGAGTCGGGACGAGACAGACAGGCAGGCAGCGTTTCTCAGCCAGTCGAAATCATGAATCAGCTGGCATCATTTTTAGAAATGTCAATTAAAAAAAGGTCAAACGAAACGATGTGCAGCTAGTTTGCAGTCTTTCCAGCTTCAGTTTGAAGTGATTGTGTTGCTATGGTGATGGCAAGCTCCTCTGAACAACAGTGTCCTGACGAGAGAACACATTTTCTATGCCAGGCGAAATCGCGCCTCATTAGCTCGTTGTTATGGAAGTATCCAAATAAATGTCACTAGAAAACAGCTTAAACAAATGCAGCTACTTTGCTGTTATTCTGGCTGCACTTTTTGATATGACCGTAAGTTAGCCGAGGTCGGCTAGCTAGCAAGCAAGGTATAAGAACGTTGCCAACCAGTATAGCAAATGGAACATTTAGAACGAACGACTGGGTCATGTCCATAGATACAGAACAAAAAGACTGAACAAATGGGTTGCGTCTCTATCACCCGAACCGATAGAACGAACTACCAGCCAGCTTGGGTAGCAACCCTAGATTTGTGTCGGGACTATATCTTGTGATGGATGAAATAGTATGAATAAATTCATCAATTAATGTTAAGGGAAATATGTCAATCATTATTTGAATAATGCCATCCAAGCAAAAACACCCGTGCCAATATATCTTCCAAATACCGGCTTCTCTGGCATTTTCACTTAATTATACCATGGCATTGTTGAATATTTGTTTCTGATTGGCTTGAAGGGCATTCTAGAGCGTGCATTATTTCCCTATAACGTACGGTATATTTGCATGGTAGAATTAAAAGGTTATAGTTCATTCTCGGTGGTGTAAAGAACTTAAGTAAAAATACTTGAAAGTACTACTTAAGTTGTTTTTTTGGTATCTGTACTTTACTATTTATATTTTTCACAACTTTTACTTTTACTTCACTACATTCCTAAAGAATATAATGTGCTTTTTATTCCATACATTTTCCCTGACACACAAAAGTACTTACGTTTTGAATGCTTAACAGGACAGGACATTTTTCCAATTCCCGCACATATCAAGAGAACATCCCTGGTCATCACTACTGTCTATGATCTGGTGGATTCACTAAACACAAACGCTTCATTGTAAATTATGTTGTTGGAGCGTGCCCCTGACTATCCATGAAATAAAACAAGAAAATTGTGCAGTCTGGTTTGCCCAAAATAAGGAATTTAAAATTATTTATAATTTTACTTTTGATACTTGAAATGAGCATTACTTTTGATTCTTAAGTATATTTTCAATCAAATACTTTTAGACTTTTAATCAAGTAGTATTTACTGGGTGACTCACTTTTACTTGAGTCATTTTCAATTAAGGTATCTTTACTTTTACTCAAGTATGACAATTGGGTACTTTTTCCACAACTGTTCATTCTTACTTGCTCTTTTTTTGTGCTGCTTTTGAAACCAAATGTCAAATCGAAAACATTATTTATAAAAAAAAAAAATATTTAACCTTTAATAAACTAGGCAAGTCAGTTTAAGAACAAATTCCAAGTTACAATGCCGGCCTACAAAAAGGCAAAAGGAGAAAGGGGGCTGTGATTAAAAATAAAAATACATTAAATAAAAATATTGGACAAAACACATCACGACAAGAGAGACAACACGACATAAAGAGAGACCTAAGAAAACAACATAGCATGCCACCAACACAACATGACAACAACATGGTAGCAACACAAAATGGCAGCAGCACAACATGGTAGCAGCACAAAACAGGGTTCAAACATTATTGAGCACAGAAAACAGCACAAAGGGCAAGAAGGTAGAGACAACAATACATCATGCAAAGCAAGCACAACTGTCAGTAAGAGTGTCCATGATTGAGTCTCTGAATAAAGAGATTGAGATAAAACTGTCCAGTTTGAGTGTTTGTTGCAGCTCGTTCCAATCGCTAGCTACAGAGAACTGAATAGACAAGTGACCCAGGGATGTGTGTGCTTTAGGGACCTTTAACAGAATGTGACTGGCAGAACAGGTGTTGTATTTGGAGGATGAGAGTTGCAGTAGATATCTCAGATAGGGGGGAGTGAGGCCTAAGAGGGTTTTATAAATAAGCATCAACCAGTCGATCTTGCGACGGGTATACAGAGATGACCAGTTTACAGAAGAGTGTAGAGTGCAGTAATGTGTCCTATAAGGAACATTGGTGGCAAATTTGATGGCCGAATGGTAAAGAACATCTAGCTGCTCAAGAGCACCCTTACCTGCCAATCTATAAATTTCGTCTCCATAATCTAGATGGTCATCTGAATCAGGGTTAGTTTGGCAGCTGGGGGGAAAGAGGAACGATTACGATAGAGTAAACCAAGTCTAGATTTAACTTTAGCCTGCAGCTTTGATATGTGCTGAGAGGAGGACAGTGTACTGTCTAGCCATACTCCCAAGTACTTGTATGAGGTGACTACCTCAAGATCTAAACCCTCAGAGGTAGTAATCACACCTGTGGGGAAAGGGGCTTTCTTCTTAACAAACCACATGACATTTGTTTTGGAAGTGTTCAGAACAAGGTTAGGGCTAGAGAAAGGTTGTTGGACACTAAGAAAGCTTTGTTGTAGAGAATTTAACAGAAAATCCGGGGAGAGCCAGCTGAGTATATGTATCATGTATCATCTGTATATAAATGGATGAGAGAGCTTCCTACTGCCTGAGCTATGTTGTTGATGTAAATTGAGAAGATTGTTGTGCCTAGAATCAAGCCTTGGGGTACACCCTTGGTGACAGGCAGTGGCTGAGACAGCAGATGTTCTGACTTAATACACTGCACTCCTTGAGAAAGGTAGTTGGTAAACCAGGCCAAATACCCCTCAGAGACACCAATACTCCTTAGCCGGCCCAAAAGAATGGAATGGTCTACCGTATCAAAAGCTTTGGCCAAGTCAATAAAAATAGAAGCACAACATTGCGTAGAATCAAGGGCAATGGTGACATCATTGAGGACCTTTAAGGTTGCAGTGACACATCCATAACCTGAGCGGAAACCAGATTGCATAACAGAGAGAATACTTTTGACATCAAGAAAGCCAGTCAGTTGATTAGTGACGTGTTTTTCCAACACTTTTGATAAACAGAGCAAAATAGAAATAGGCCTATAACAGTTAGGACCAGCTTGATCTCCATCTTTAAATAAAGGACGAACTGTGGCTGCCTTCCAAGCAATGGGAACCTCCCCAGAGAGGAGAGACAGGTTAAAAAGATCAGAGACAGGCTTGGTGATTATAGGGGCAGCAACCTTAAAGAAGAAAGGGTCTAAACCATCTGACCCAGATGCTTTTTGGGGGTCAAGTTTAAGGAGCTCTTTTAGCACCTTGGACTCAGTGACCGCCTGCAGGGAGAAACTTTGTAGCGGGGCAGAGGAAAAAAGAGGGAGGAGCATCGGGGCTAATCGTATTATAAGGGATGGGAAATTAGGAAATGTTGGATGGGCAAGGAAGCATGGCTGAGTCAAAGAGGAATCCTGACTGAATGAAGTGGTGATTTAAAAAGCTCAACCATGTGCTTCTTGTCAGTAACAACCCCGTCTTCAACTTTAAGGGACATGGGCAGCTGTGAGGAGGAGGGTTTATTCTCCAAGTCTTTAACCGTTTTCCAGAACTTCTTGGGGTTACCCTTCAGAAAGAGAACTGATCCGTAAAGTAAATAACTTTGGTCTTCCGGATAACCTGAGTGCACGTATTTCTCATTTGCCTGAATGAGAGCCAGTCAGTCTGAGTATGCGTGTGCCGAGCCTTTCGCTAAATGCAGTTCTTGAGGTGGAGTAACTCTGCAAGATCACAGTCGAACCAGGGTCTGAACCTGTTTTTAATTCACATTTTCTTTATGGGGGCGTGTTTGTCTTAACAGAGAGGATCAAGCTGACTCTATACAAATTTACAGAGGCCAGGTCATGAAGGAAGGCTTTTAGCAAGCGTCTATGAAAAATTAGGACAGGTCGTTTCACTGAGCAACCATTACGAACACAGGCTGAGAAACAGTGATCACTAAGGTCATTACAGAAAACACCAGATTGATACCTATCAGGATTATTTGTGAGGATAACATCAAGAAAAGTTGTCTTTTCTGGGTGTTTGAGTCATACCTTGTGGGATTGGTAATAATCTGAGAAAGATTTAGGGAGTTCCATTGCTTTAGGATAGTGGTCATAAACCGTTTCTGAGTCAAGGTCACTTTCTGAGTCAAAATGCATGCTGAGATCTATAGATCTGATTTTTAATTAACATGACTGAAGAAATGTATGCCTATGCAACAGTAGCAGTGAGGTTTGTGCAGTAAGCTATAGGTCCTATACATTATCACCACATACTGGCTTTGCTTGAAATTACCTGCCAATGTGTTGTTGTTCGGGATTTTTTTTTAATGATTTTTCCAAATTTGAGGTAGGCTATACGATCACGCTGGTAATAGATCCATTGTTCTATTACTTGTGAGGCACAGCTGAGTGAGCATACATTTAAATAATTTGCTTTTTATTTTACTGGGCTGATGGGGCCTGCATCTGATGGTCAGTCTCAGCGGAGGAGAGCAGCAGACTGAAGGGACACCGTCTTCCAGCTGATGGCGAAACTCGAGTCGCACCGCATTATTTCCGCCTCTTGCACAAACTCATGTTGTTACTCCTATGAACAGAGAAAGTGAAATATTCCTTGAAATTAAAAAAGACCAAAGCCGCTAATAATAACAACAACAACGCAAGTCTATAGATACACTTTCCAACTCATTCATTACTGCTGCAGTGCTTGTTGTAGCGCTGAGTGGAAATAGGAAGAACACACATTTTATGGCTTACAATAGTGTTGAATACAAAGTGTTGACAGTGCTGAGTAAAAACATATACATGAACTCACTCATAAAAACAGCAGCTCTTTGCTGTATTCGTTGACAGTCTCTCTCTAGCAGTGGCAACTATATGTATGTATGTATGTATGCTAAATGACCAAAATGTAAATGACCTTCTTTGGGATAGGTGGGGCGCTAGCGTCAACAACATCCGGTGAATTTGCAGAGCGCGAAATTCAAAATACCAAAATTGTAATATTAAACATTCATGAACATACAAGTGTCTTACATCTTGTAGTATGTAGTATGTTCAATACCGGAGATAAATAATGAAGTGCGCGCCCTCATCCACACACGCCGCAAGACTACAGTCCAAAATGAGAGCCACCTTGAAAAACTAAACATTTTTCAAAAACAAGCCTGAAACACTTTCTAAAGAATGTTGACATCTAGTGGAAGCCATAGGAACTGCAATCTGGGAGGTATTCATTTGAAACTCCCATAAACAAGCATTTGAATGGGCTGTGACCTAAAAAAAAAAATCCAGATACATTCTACTCAGGTTTTTGCCTGCCATATCAGTTCTGTTATACTCACAGACATTATTTTAGCAGTTTTAGAAACTTCAGAGGGTTTTCAATCCAATACTACCATATGCCTATCCTAGGTTCTGTCACGCCCTGATCTTAGTTATCTATGTTTTCTTTATTATTTTGGTTAGGTCAGGGTGTGACGAGGGTGGGTATGCTTGTTTTGTATTGTCTAGGGTTTTTTGTATGTCTAGGGGTTTTGGTAAGTCTAAGTACATGTACAGTGGGGCAAAAAAGTATTTAGTCAGCCACCAATTGCGCAAGTTCTCCCACTTAAAAAGATGAGAGAGGCCTGTAATTGTCATCATAGGTACACTTCAACTATGACAGACAAAATGAGAAAAAAAATCCAGAAAATCACATTGTAGGATTTTTAATACATTTATTTGCAGATTATGGTGGAAAATAAGTATTTGGTCAATACCAAAAGTTTATCTCAATACTTTGTTATATACCCTTTGTTGGCAATGACAGAGGTCAAATGTTTTCTGTAAGTCTTCACAAGGTTTTCACACACTGTTGCTGGTATTTTGGCCCATTCCTCCATGTAGATCTCCTCTAGAGCAGTGATGTTTTGGGGCTGTTGCTGGGCAAGACGGACTTTCAACTCCCTCCAAAGATTTTCTATGGGGTTGAGATCTGGAGACTGGCTAGGCCACTCCAGGACCTTGAAATGCTTCTTACGAAGCCACTCCTTCGTTGCCCGGGCGGTGTGTTTGGGATCAGTGTCATGCTGAAAGACCCAGCCAGGTTTCATCTTCAATGCCCTTGCTGATGGAAGGAGGTTTTCACTCAAAATCTCACGATACATGGCCCCACCCGGGCCCTCCCCTATAAGTTCACGTTTACGGTCGGGAGTCCGCACCTTTGGTGTGGGTACTGTCACGCCCTGACCTTAGTTATCTTTGTTTTCTTTATTATTTTGGTTAGGCCAGGGTGTGACGAGGGTGGGTATGCTTGTTTTGTATTGTCTAGGGTTTTTGTATGTCTAGGGGTTTTGTTAAGTCTAGGTATATGTATGTCTATGGTGGCCTGAATTGGTTCCCAATCAGAGGCAGCTGTTTATCGTTGTCTCTGATTGGGGATCATATTTAGGTTGCCATTTTCCCTTTTGGTTTTGTGGGTTCTTGATCTATGTTTAGTTGCCTGTCTGCACTATCCATATTAGCTTCACGGTTCGTTTTGTTATTTTGTTCGTTTTGTTCAGTGTTTGTTTTCAAATAAAGAAGAATGTACGCTTACCACGCTGCACCTTGGTCTCCTCCCTACGACGGCCGTGACAGCTTCTGGGCCTGAGTGTCAGGCAGTTTACTTTGGGCAGTTCATTCATCCAAATTTCCGAATACTGCCCCCTAGCCCTAAAAAGTAAAAAATGATCAATTGTAAAGCACACTGCTGGGTATTATTCTAATGAGCTCCGCCCTAAACTATTTGTATTTTGATCAAATTTGTCCTTGTTTGGGGAGGAGGTCTTTAGAATAATACCCAGCAGGGTTCTTTGCCAGCTAAATGTTTTACATTTTGGTCATTTAGAAGACATTCTTATCCAGAGTGACTTACAGTCAGTGTATTAAACTAAGGTTAACAATAATATACCACAGTCATAGCAAGTAAACATATTATGTTACCATTTCAGAGAATGCTGTAACTTCCAAGTACTGTATATATTTGCATTGGAAAAAAATATGATATACATATATTTTAGCTAAACTCAAAAAATAGGTTCATTAATTGTAGTGCCGGCCAGTGAAATACAAATGACAAAATATTAGGTATCAAAAGTATGGAAATACCTAAATCAAATACATGTAACAGAAATACACCTTGACGTTGGCACTAGCTACTTGCACTATAATTCTGCAACAGTTTACTAACTACTGTGCTTCCAGTAATGCACTGTACATTTGTGTTACAGTAAAGGTTCTGTAAATCTACAGTCATTTAATGGCTTCTGTGCAGCCAATATTTTACTGTACATTTACAGTAACCTACTGGATATATATGCACTATGCTATATACTATATACACAACTATGAACAAACTACTACTGTTTACATTCACAAATGTAACTGGTTTCAAGATACTTTCAATACTAAAAAACTAGATTAAGCTAAAGTGTTTCTAGGGCAGAATCGCACGTTAGTCAGACCAAAGACCATATATCAGGGTCAAACACTTTCTTTTTCAACCACAGATAATTCAGTGACGTTATTCCTGTCAGGTTTAGTAATGATAATCTACCCAAACATTTTTAACTGTCCCCAAACTTTCAAAGCGAACAGACATATATGAGAATCCTGTAAATATCCAGAGTAGCTTGGTAAATATTGAGTCTACTGTTCAGATGTAGTTTAGTCTAGGTCTGGGTCACTCAGGACACATCAGGGCCCAAGCGTGGTGGAGCACACAGCTGTGTGATGACCGGATGGCTGGGCTGGAGAGGGGTCCAAGGTAAAACCTATTCAACACAGTCATTTTGATTCAGCTACTCAGTTCAAGTGGTTCTCTGTTGCTGTGTTTACTTCTCTGAGAGCACAGAATAAACATTGAACACAAAAAATATATTTTATTATTATTTGATATTCAGTGTAAAAAAAATTGGGATCCATGGGTTAAATGGGTCAACTGGAAATACAGATTTTAAAATACTTGCAGAAAACATGCAGGTCTTTTTGATGAAAGTTTGACAAAGCTGACTCATCATCAACCAGTAACAGAGAAAAACACACTAATGTCCTTCTCAATTAGACTGAATATCATCACAGGGGACGCACAAACTTTTCACACATTTTATTCTCCTCTTCCTTTTCTTTCTCTTTTTTATCTGTGCCAGCAGAACTAAACTCCCCGCATGCGGAGAGTAAATTAAATTATTTGAGTGGTGAAAGATAGCGTTGCTGAGTAGGGAAAGCCAAGAGAGGAAGTCTAACTGTGAAGATGGCTAATGTTTTGGCAGAGAGGAGTAGACAGATGTCATTAGGCTGTATATTCCTATCAGGGTGACGGCTATTTTACTAAAAGGTTTCAATTTAAGCCTAATTCACAGTCTACAGACGCAGAGAAGGGATAGTCCCGCGTACCATTTTGATGCGGCTTTGAGAACACCATTCGCGGTCAACGCACAGCCCAAACACGAACCTCCCCCAAAATCCCAACCAACACGGCATACACGTTTTGGACTGATAGATGCTTAAGGCTTAAGGCCTCATACACATTGTTTTTTAACAAACAATATATAAGGCCCAAGAATACTTCAATCCTTTTAGTACAGGCTTAACTGCGTTAACAACAAATACGGAATCTAAAATGACATATTTTGGGAATGATCCTCGTATCCAGATGCTGATGACAGGTAGCTGTTTGCTGGACTGCTGGCATCGAATCTCCCCCGCAGGGAGAAAGGATGTCTTATGACAGGCCTTTAGGTCATTATAGCTGGTGATTGTGCGGAGGTGGAAGGTTGTCAGTAACTTTTTCTGTAACACGCAAGTGAGAGAACATAGATAAGGTTTGAAATGTAAATACATCCCGAGATTTACGCCCATTGGTTGAGGGAGAGAAAGGTGATGATTGTACGTATGTACCAATAGGTTAATAAACAGCAAGCGTGAGGAATGTGCGTTATTGTGCCGTGCTCATAGGCTAAAAAGTTAAATAGGTGAATGGCATTCAGCACATAGCTAAATATAAAAGAGGAGCACAAACAAGATGCTATGATGATTATGATACGCTTGTACAGTATACATTCCCACTATGCCCGTAGAATAGGAAACTGTGTGAATTATGTTATGCTTACTGGATACAGTTAAAGCTAGAGTTCAGGTCACCCTTATTGATTTGAACCAACATTAATGTATGGCCCTCTAAAGAGTGAAGTTTGGTTGTTGTTGC
This sequence comes from Salvelinus fontinalis, assembly GCF_029448725.1. Classification (NCBI taxonomy): domain Eukaryota; kingdom Metazoa; phylum Chordata; class Actinopteri; order Salmoniformes; family Salmonidae; genus Salvelinus; species Salvelinus fontinalis. The sequence continues at coordinate 910,358 of NC_074674.1, forward strand.
TTGTTGTTGCCTACTAGATCACCAAAAGTGGATGAGGGTGGTATTATGCTGAGTGGTATAGAAAAACAATACCAAATCAAAGGAAGCTAGTGTTCCTAGCCAGTGGTTTGGATTCACTGCTCTATTTGGATGCATTTATTAGGGTGGTTGATGCAAAAGATAATGTGTGCTCTGATTCACACACATAACCGACATCCAGTTCAATAATCAGACATTTTTACAGTTCACTTATCAAGACATATTTAGGATGGAAACACATACTTATTCTCAGCATACTCATCTCCTCACGGTTGAGAGCCCATGCAGCAGCAGAATCATCCACAAGTGGCCATGCAAGCATGAAGATTCTGCAATATGCGGAAATATAGTGCCTTCAAGGTTTAATTGAACCCGGCTTGTGAGACTCCACTCTCCACTCAAACAAAACAACAAAAAATGTATGCTCACCCCCAGTGCCTCAATTAGACTATAACATCAATTATAGCTAGATGTTTGCAGAGCCTGCCAAATCCCTCTCAGACGCCCCCACATAAGAAATTCAGAGGAACTTTCTTCTTTGCCGGGGATCCAGCAGACGGGGCTAATTTAGATGCCTATTTTTCTCAGCTTTGGCTTTTCCATTTTATAAGGAGTGTTACAATCAAATAATGAAATAATTTGGTTGAGTTGAAAATCCCTGAGATAAAAGTGGAAGGTCTTCATCCCTCCCTTGCCTCTGCCTTCCCACATCTGTATCTCTTTCTCTATTCATGTCTCCCCTCTCTCTATCTCTCTCACACACGCACGCACTCTCTCGTTTAATCTCCCCAACTCTCTCCCTCTCTCTCTAGCCCTCTTTCTCTCAATTTTTCTATCCATTTATCCCTGTATTCCTTCCTATGCAGCCCGATAGATGGTTAATAAGGCACTAGAGGTAGATCAACAAATCAATGACATCTTTAATTCTGTCACATGCACAGTCCACCCTTAAAGGTGTCTGATGTTGTGATTGTTTATTTTTTGTTTGGTTGGCTGGCTGGCTGGCTGGCTGGCTGGCTGGCTGGCTGGCTGGCTGGCTGGCTGGCTGGCTGGCTGGCTGGCTGGCTGGCTGGCTGGCTGGCTGGCTGGCTGGCTGGCTGGCTGGCTGGCTGGCTGGCTGGCTGGCTGGCTGGCTGGCTGGCTGGCTGGCTGGCTGGCTGGCTGGCTGGCTGGCTGGCTGGCTGGCTGGCTGGCTGGCTGGCTGGCTGGCTGGCTGGTTATTTTACCTTTGATGCCCACCGTGGTGTGCTCAGCATACCCACTAATCAGGGCCCTGTTGAGGTGTCTGCTTTCTTGCCTATCTGAAAATCATGCCGCCACTCAGATGTTAGGTTTTGCTAAATAAGTTCCACAGGAAACACATGCATGCTCTGCAATGATGTCTGGCAGTCTGCTTTCCAAAGTCTTAGGTTAGGACATCTACTTTGTGCATGACACAAGTAATTTTTCCAACAATTGTTTACAGACAGATTATTTCCCTTATTATTCACTGTATCACAATTCCAGTGGGTCAGAGGTTTACATACACTTAGTTGACTGTGCCTTTTAAAAGCTTGTAAAATTCCAGAAAATGGCTTTAGAAGCTTCTGCTAATTGACATCATTTGAGTAAATTGGAGGTGTACCTGTGGATGTATTTCAAGGCCTACCTTCAAACTCAGTGCCTCTTTGCTTGACATCATGGGAAAATTAAAAGAAATCAGCCAAGACCTCAGAAAAAAAATGCAGACCTCCACAAGTCTGGTTCATCCTTGGGAGAAATTTACAAACGCCTGAAGGTACCACGTCCATCTGTACAAACAATAGTACCCAAGCATAAACACCATGGGACCACGCAGCCGTCATACTGCTCAGGAAGGAAACGCGTTATGTCTCCTAGAGATAAACGTACTTTGGTGCGAAAAGTGCAAATCAATCCCAGGACATCAGCAAAGGAACTTGTGAAGATGCTGGAGGAAACGGGTACAAAAGTATCTATATCCACAGTAAAAAGAGTTCTATATCGACATAACCTGAAAGGACGCTCAGCAAGGAAGAAGACACTGCTCCAAAACCGCCATAAAGAAGCCAGACTATGGTTTGCAACTGCACATGGGAACAAAGATCGTACTTTTTGGATTAATGTCCTCTGGTCTGATGAAACAAAAATAGATGTTTGGCCATAATGACCATCGATATGTTTGGAGGAAAAAGGGGTTGGAAAATTACGGGGATATTTTGAAGCAACGTCTCAAGACATCAGTTAGAAAGTTAAAGCTTGGTTGCAAATGGGTCTTCCTAATGGACAATGACCCCAAGCATACTTCCAAAGTTGTGTCAAAATGGCTTAACTTCACTAGGGTAGGGGGCAGCATTGGTAATTTTGGATGAAAAGCGTGCCCAAATTAAACTGCCTGCTACTCAGCCATAAAAGCTAGGATATGCATATAATTAGTATATTTGGATAGAAAACACTGTCTGAGTATAACAGAACTCATATGGCAGGCAAAACTGAGAAAAAATCCAAACAGGAAGTGGGAAATCTGAGGTTTGTCGTTTTTCAACTCTTTGCCTATCGAATACACAGTGTCTATGGGGTCATATTGCACTTCCTAATATTTCCGCTAGATGTCAACAGTCTTTAGAACCTTGTTTGGGGATTCTACTGTGAAGTGGGGGCGAATGAGAGGGGATTGAGTCCGAGGTCTGCCAGAGAGGCATGAGCTGACCACGCGCATTGACGTGATAGTTAGCTTGCGTTCCATTGCAATTCTACAGACAAAGGAATTCTCCAGTTGGAACGTTATTGAAGATTTATGTTAAAAACATCCTAAAGATTGATTCTATACATCGTTTGACATGTTTCTACAGACTGTAACGGACATTTTTGAATTTTCGTCTGCACCTAGTGATCGCACCAAATGAATTTTGATTATTGGGCTAAACGCGCGAACAAGTAGGAGGTATTTGGACATAAATTATGGACTTGATCGAACAAAACAAACATTTATTGTGGAACTGGGATTCCTGGGAGTGCATCCTGAAGAAGATCATCAAAGGTAAGTGAATATTTATAATGCTATTTCTGACTTCTGTTGACTACACAACATGGCGGATATCTGTTTGGAATGTTTTCGTCTCTGAGCGCTGTACTCAGATTATTGCATTGTGTGCTTTTTCCGTAAAGTTTTTTTGAAATCTGACACAGCGGTTGTATGACGGAGAAGTGGATCTAAAATACCATGCATCATAGTTGTATCTTTTAGCAATGTTTATTATGAGTATTTCTGTAAATTGATGTGGCTCTCTGCAAAATCACCGGATGTTTTGGAACTACTGAACATAACGCGCCAATGTAAACTCAGATTTTTGGATAAAAATATGAACTTTACCGAACAAAACATGCATGTATTGTGTAACATGAAGTCCTATGAGTGTCATCTGATGAAGATCATCAAAGGTTAGTGATTCATTTTATCTCTATTTCTGCTTTTTGTGACTCCTCTCTTTGGCTGGAAATATGGCTGTGTTTTTCTGTGACTTGGCTCTGACCTAACATAATCGTTTGGTGTGCTTTCGTCGTAAAACCTTTTTGAAATCTGACACTGTGGCTGGATTTACAACAAGTGTATCTTTAAAATGGTTTAACATACTTGTATGTTTGAGGTATTTTAATTATGGGATTTCTGTTGTTTTGAATTTGGCGCCCTGCAGTTTCACTGGCTGTTGACGAGCTAGTCCCACATACCCTAGTGAGGTTTTAAGGACAACAAAGTCAAGGTATTGGAGTAGTATCACAAAGCCCTGACCTCAATCCTATAGAACATTTGTGGGCAGAACTGAAAAAGCATGTGCGAGCAAGGAGGCCTACAAACCTGACTCAGGTACACCAGCTCTGTCAGGAGGAATGGGCCAAAATTCACCCAACTTATTGTGGGAAACTTGTGTGAAGGCTACCCGAAACGTTTGACCCAAGTTAAACAATTTAAAGGCAATGCTACCAAATAATAATTGAGCTTATGTAAACTTCTGACCCACTGGGAATGTGATGAAAGAAATAAAAGCTGAAATAAATCTCTCTCTACTATTATTCTGACATTTCACATTCTTAAAATAAAGTGGTGATCCTAACTGACCTAAGACAGGGAATTTTTCTTGGATAAAATGTCAGGAATTGTGAATTTAGTTTAAATGTATTTGGCTGAGGTGTATGTAAAGTTCCGACTTCAACTGTATATATATGTATCGATAACAGTCACTTTTTTATCATTATCTCATATCACTCTCATTCTGACCGTCACAAACTTCTTGAAGTTAATTACACAGAATACACATACACACTTAAATGAGACAAAAGTCCCTAGTGGACTGTTTGTTAAGGAATGTAATGTATTTACGTGTAAATGTCATTGTCCGTCATCTCTTTGAAACCAATCGATCCTTCTACGGGAATGGCTCGTTGAATGTAAGGCTCTGGTGGTCCACCAGAGGTCACAATATCCTTCTTACAGTGGCTTGTAAAAGTATTTACCCCGTTGGTATTTTTCCTATTTTGTTGCCTTACAACCTGGAATTACATTTTTGGGGGGGTTGTATCATTTGATTTACACAACATGCCTACCACTTTGAAGATGCAAAATATTTTTTATTGTGAAACAAACAAGAAATAAAACAATAAAACTGAAAACTTGAGCGTGCATAATTTTTCACCCCCCCAAAGTCGAAACTTTGTAGAGCCACCTTTTGCAGCAATTAGAGCTGCAAGTCTCTTGGGATATGTCTCTATAAGCTTGGCACATCTAGCCACTAGGATTTTTTCCATTCTTCAAGGCAAAACTACGCCAGCTCCTTCAAGTTGGATGGGTTCCACTGGTGTACAGCAATCTTTAAATCATACCACAGATTCTCAATTGGATTGAGGTCCGGGCTTTGACTAGGCCATTCCAAGACATATAAATGTTTCCCCTTAAACCAGTTGAGTGTTGCTTTAGCAGTATGCTTAGGGTCATTGTCCTGCTGGAAGGTGAACCTCTGTCCTAGTCTCAAATCTCTAGAAGACTGAAACAGGTTTCCCTCAAGAAGTTCCCTGTATTTAGCGCCATTCCATCATTCCTTCAATTCTGACCAGTTTCCCAGTCCCTGCGGATGAAAAACATCCCCACAGCATGATACTGCGACCACCGGAGATTCCCCTCCGGCCTTCGAATTTAAGACAGAGTGTTAAGGTGTCAAAACCGGCCCACCCCCCCTTCCCCTCTTCTGTGGGTAAGAGGGTCTGATTGTTGTCAGCTATTTACCAAGCTGATCTGAGGCCTTGAATCCTCAACCAGGAGAGTCATGACACTTTAGTGGACAGAACACACATTGGGTTATTTTTAATCCAGCCATTTAGATCACTTAGTTGGGTAGTTGAGCTATGATCCACCGGATCAGATCAGAGACTGGAGGCATGGCTTAGTAGGGCTGGGGATTTCAGATGTTTATGTTTGGCCACCCTTGAGATAAATTGTCATTCCAGTTGATTGGTTCTGTTGTATTGTCAACAAATATTAAGGTTTAGCACTCACAATTTTGTAGCACCAGTTGAGAACTACTAGTGCCTATGTGTCTACAACAGACTGTGTCAAATGAGGTGCTCTACTTGCATTGGCATAACCCTCAAACACATAAACTGATACAATTTCACTGAAGGTTGGCATAAAATACACATGTATTTGACTGTGCCCCCAAATATGCTAATGAGCCCCATCAGTACATTGTCCCACCTATCAAAGCGCAGTGACGATCGCACCTTATATTTGAAATGTCTAGAAAAATTTCCCATTACACCCACAAGGTACCCAACTGTACCATGTGAGTTCATATGCATTTTGCTGCACCCACATTAACATCTGCTAAACACGTGTATGTAACCAATAAAAATGGATTTGATTTGATGTGTACCTTTTTTAGGTAAAAACACTGTTCCTAAACCATACCCTCATTTTATAAAATATATTATGTATAAGTATGAACCTGGTTGCACTGCAGAAGCATCTATGTTTAAACGCAATTCATGTCAATTATGCCTTTCAATGTAAAACATTCTCAAATTACATTTGACACCTGGGTTTTCACATGCACTCAAATGTTGTCACGTGTAGTATCATGGTACCACATGTTGAAATTGTTCTTCCCCAGGTTGTGACATTTATTTCATGAGATTGTGTTTTCACATGTTGTCATGTGTAGTTTTATGTTATCACATGTTGCTTCACATGTTGTTTCAAAGATAGCCACCCCCCCTCCTCTCTCCCACCAGAGAGGAAGGGGGAAGTTGTGGCGGTCTTGCTACTTAACGACCGGTCGTAAACGTTCTCTCTCTTGCCTTTGCAGTATTGAGAATGGAATGGCTGAGTGTTACAACAGAGAGAGACTTGCCAAAACTTTAACATCTAAAGATTGGACATTGAAACAATATATCAATATATCTAACATAAAGAATGTGGGAAAATGTTGGTGGAGAAACAATAATCATCTGACAGTAGAGACTTCCGAGTTACCCGATTTACATCTAAATGTTGTAAAACACGAAAGCATTTGTGAAAAGATAGCAATGTGATTTTAGCCTTCTAAATTAGAATAGTTTTTCATATAGGGTACCACATGAGGGAGGAGGATGTCTTCCCTGTAACGCACAGCTTTGAGATTGCCTGGAATGACAACAAGCTCAGTCCGATGATGCTGTGACACACCCCCCCAGACCATGACGGACCCTTCACCTCCAAATCGATCCCGCTCCAGCATACAGGCCTCGGTTTAACGCTCATTCTTTCGACGATAAACGAGAATCCGACCGTCATCCCTGGAGAAACAAAACCACGACTCGTCAGTGAAGAGCACGTTTTGCCAGTCCTGTCTGGTCCAGCGACGGTGGGTTTGTGCCCATAGGCGACGTTGCCGGTGATGTGTGGTGAGGACCTGCCTTACAACAGGCCTACAAGCCATCAGTCCAGCTTCTCTCAGCCTATTGATGACAGTGTAAGTACTGACGGAGAGATTGTGCGTCCCTGGTGTAACTCGGGCAGTTGTTGTTGCCATCCTGTACCTGTCCTGCAGGTGTGATGTTCGGATGTACCGATCCTGTGCAGGTTTTGTTACACTTGGTCTGCCATTGCGAGGACGATCAGATGTCTGTCCTGTCTCCCTGTAGTGATGTCTTAGGCGTCTCACAGTACGGACATTGCAATTTATTGCTCTGGCCATGTCTGCAGGCCTCATGCCTCTTTGCAGCATGTCTAAGGCACCTTCACGCAGATGAGCAAGGACCCTGGGCATCTTTCTTTTGGTGTTTTTCAGAGCCAGTAGAAAGGCCTCTTTAGTGTCCTAAGTTTTCATAACTGTGACCTTAATTGCCTACCGTCTGTAAGATGTTAGTGCCTTATCGACCGTTCATTAATTGTTCATGGTTCATTGAACAAACATGGGAAACAGTGTTTAAACCCTTTACAGTGAAGATCTGTGAAGTTATTTGGATTTTTACAAATGATCTTTGAAAGACAGGGTCCTGAAAAAGGGACGTTTCTTTTTTTGCTGAGTTTAGTTCCGACAGTGCAGCAATATCTAACATGTAATCTAACAATTCCACAACTACCTAATACACACAAATTTGGAGTAAAGGGTTGGAATAAGAATATATACATATAAATATATGGATGAGCTATGACAGAGCAGCATAGGCAAGATGCAATAGAAGGTATAAAATACTATATATTCATATGAGATGAGTACTGCAAGATATGTAAACATTATTAGAGTGCCATTATTAAAGTGACCAGTGATCCATTTATTAAAGTGGCCAGTGATTTCAAGTCTATGTAGGCAGCAGCCTCTCCGTGTTAGTGATGGCTGTTTAACAGTCTGATGGCCTTGAGATATAAGCTATTTTTAAGTCTCTCAGTCCCAGCTTTGATGCACCTGTACTAACCTCACCTTCTGGATGGTAGCGGGGTGAACAGGCAGTGGCTGGTGTGGTTGTTGTCCTTGATGATCTTCCTGTGACATCGGGTGATGTAGGTGTCCTGGAGGACAGGTAGTTTGCCCCCGGGGATGCGTTGTTCACCCTCTGGAGAGCCTTGCAGTTGTGGGCGGTGCAGTTGTCGTACCAGGCGGTGATACAGCCCGACAGGATGCTTTCAATTGTGCGTCTGTAAAAGTTTGTGAAAGGTTTTAGGTGACAAGCCAAATTTCTTCAGCCTCCTGAGGTTGAAGAAGCGCTGTTGTGCCTTCTTCACCACATTGTCTGTGTGGGTGGACCATTTCAGTTTGTCTGTGATGTGTATGCCGAGGAACTTAAAACGTTCCTCCTTCTCCACTACTGTCCCGTCGATGTGGATGGGCGGGTGCTCCCTCTGCTGTTTCCTGAGGTCCACGATAATCTCCTTTGTTTTGTAGACGTTGAGTGAGAGGTTGTTTTCCTGACACCACATTCCGAGGGCCCTCACCTCCTCCCTGTAGGCCGTCTCGTCGTTGTTGGTAATCAAGCCTACTACTGTTGTGTCGTCTGCAAACTTGACGATTGAGTTCGAGGCGTGCATTGCCGCGCAGTAATGGGTGAACAGGGAGCACAGGAGGGGGCTGAGCATGCACCCTTGTGAGGCCCCAGTGTTGAGGATCAACGAAGTGGAGATGTTGTTTCCTACCTTCACCACCTGGGGGCGGCCCGTCAGGAAGTCCAGGACCCAATTGCACAGGGCGTGGTTGAGACCCAGGGCCTCAAACTTAATGATGAGCTTGGAGGCAATTGGCCTGCTATTGCACACGATAAATTCTAATGGCCAATACTTCACATGTTACTGAAAAAAGACCTCATTAAAATAAACATGAACATTTCTAATAAACATCAAAAACACTCCCAAAACGAGAGAAACCAAAAAATGAGAGGTGCATAATCTGTGCCTAAAATCTTGAACTGAAAGGCGAGTGCAGAGTTTACAGCGGAGTGGAGAGTAGAATAAGAAACTTACATAAATCATAATGATAAACAGACTCTGGCATTTGTCCTTTTACATGTTATAAAGTTATAAAATGCAATACTTGATGGGACTAACGACAGCAGGGCTAGCAAGCAATGTGTGTGGCAAACAATTAGACCAAGTCTGTTTCTGTGGGGAGAAATGGAGGGGGACAGAAAGTTTGCTGCTGAAATGCATTTGTATTTACATACTGTAGTGCACCTACTAATCCCTGCATCCCTTCACACTGTAGTATACTAACTCCTGTATCTCCGCAGGTAAGGCCTTTGAGATCACCTACGTGCGGCTCAAGTTCTACACCAGCCGACCGGAGAGCTTTGCCATCTACAAGCGGACAAATCAGGATGGACCATGGATGCCTTACCAGTACTACAGCGCCTCCTGTAGCAAGACCTACGGGAAGAACGCCAAGGGATATATCCGCCCGGGGGACGACGAGAGGATGGCATTGTGCACCGACGAGTTCAGTGACATCTCCCCTTTGACTGGGGGCAACGTGGCCTTCTCTACTTTGGAGGGACGACCCAGCGCATATAACTTTGACCAGAGCGCCGTGCTGCAGGTGAGGATGTGTGTGCGTACGTGTGTGTGCGAGTGAGAGGGAAACTGAGAGAAACAGGGTAGTGGCAGTAGGTTGGTTTCGGTGGAACTGTGGGAAAATTACATGTTTAGAGTGACTGATGTAGAGGCGTTTGAATGGGCTGTTGGTATTATGGTAGCAGACAAGTCACAGAGGTATTTTGAAGTCAAGGAGAGATTAGGGAACATGTACAATACTTAATTAGCATATGGAGGACTTGTTTTCAACGTGCCTTCACGAACCATTGCATTTTAACATAATACATTTTGTGTGTATTTTTTACATAAACAGTGCCTTCGGGAAAGCATTCAGACCACATTACTTTTTCCATATTTTGTTACGTTTCAGCCTTATTCTAAAATAGATTTTTTTTTTATCCTCAGCAATCTACACACAATAGCCCATAATGACAAAGTGGAAACAGTTTATTTTCTGCTAATGTATATATTTTTTATACAGAAATACCTTATTTACATAAGTATTCAGACCCTTTGCTATGACACTCGAAATTGAGCTCAGGTTCATCCTGTTGCCATTGATCATCCTTGAGATGTCCACCTGCGGTAAATTCAATTGATTGTACATGATTTGGAAAGACACACACCTGTCTATATAAGGTCCCACAGCTGACAGTGCATGTCAGAGCAAAAACCAAGCCAAGGGAGAAACCAGGGGAAAAGCGCCTTGATTAGGGAGGTGACCAAGAACCTGATGGTCACTCTGACAGAGTGCTAGAGTTCCTTTGTGGAGATGGGAGAACCTTCCAGAAGGAGAACCATCTCTGCAGCACTCCACCAATCAGGTATTTATGGTAGAGTGGCCAGACGGAAGCCCCTCTTCAGTAAAAGGCACCAAAAGACTCAAAGACCATGAAAAATAAGATTCTCTGGTCTGATGAAACCAGGCTTGAACTCTTTGGCCTGAATGTTAGCGTCACGTCTGGAGGAAACCTGGCACCATCTCTACGGTGAAGCATGGTGGTGGCAGAATCATGCAGTGGGGATGTTTTTCAGCGGCAGGGACTGCTTCAGAGCTCTCAGGACCTCAATCTGGACAACAACCCTAAGCACAAAGCCAAGACAACGCAGGAGTGGCTTCGGGACAAGTTTCTGAAGGTCCTTGAGTGGCCCAGCCAAAGCCCAGACTTAAACCTTTTTTTATTTATTTTGTATTTTTTTATTAACAGTAACATGCAAAACATAAACAGAACAGCCAGAGGGATTCCACAAAGAAATGAGAAAAAAAGTAAACTAATCCACATTATATCAAATCAAATACAGACATATAGCGAATACATTTTTTGGACATTTTGTTTTGTATACGTTTTAAAGACTCTAAATAGTTTTCCAAATCAGATATACAAATTAGGAAAGGGGTTTTTTCTTGATACATTTTGATTTGTGTATGAACATGTTTTCCTAATAAAATAAAGAGATTTATGAAATACTCACGTTCAATTGTGGAATCAGTGTAGTAAAATAATATGTCAAACTTAGAAAATTTCAATGGTTGTATGCAATTTGAGGCCAAGATATAGTTTTACATCAGTCCAGAACACTTCACTATATAAACAATGACAGAATAAGTGTTCAATAGATTCAGTTTCTAGTTCACAAAAACTGCATTCACTGGTAACATCAGGTATATATTTAGAAATCAAGCTATTACACGGATAGAATCTATGGATAATCTTAAAGGAGATCTCCTTTACTTTATTATTCATCATACATTTGTGTGGACTGAGCCAAGCATGGCGCCAGTTTACATCAAACGATGAAGCCCAACAAAATATTGCAGAGGGAATAGACTTCCTGTAGAAAATATCCCTTAATAAACGATTGTTGAATTTCGTATCTAGTAGACCAATGCCATTCACCTGGATATCGCTTACAATCGGAGATATTCCAAAATATGCATTATTCTGAAGTAAAGTTTTTATCCCACTAATTATAGCTTTAATAAGCAGTGTCATATTCCTTGCTTGAAACCTCAAAGTTGTATCTTTCCATAAATTCTCTCCATGTAAATAGATTCCCACTAATATGAACTATTTGGCTGACAAGGACAACGTTTTTCGAGAACCATTTATGGTTAACCTGTTTGGGCTGCAGGGGCAGTATTGAGTAGCCAGATAAAAGGTGCCCATTTCAAACGGCCTCGTACTCAATTCTTGCTCGTACAATATGCATATTATTATTACTATTGGATAGAAAACACTCTCTAGTTTCTAAAACCGTTTGAATTATATCTGTGAGTAAAACAGAACTCATTTGGCACAAACTTCCTGACCAGGAAGTGGAAAGTCTGAAATCGAGGCTCTGTTCTGGGTCCTGCCTATAAATGGGCATGATACGTATTAGTATACATGCACCTCATACACCTTCCCCTGGATGTCAAGAGGCGGTGAGAGAAGAAATTGAGTTTTTATCTTGGTCTGAAGTGGAATAAAAGCTCTTTGTATGACGTGTCACCCATTTCCTGTTTTCAGGAAGGCGCGAGAAGGAACCTGGATTTGCCTTCTGTTTAGCTGCCGTTATGGACGACTAATATCTCCGGCTTTGATTTTATTTGATACATGTGACCATATCATCGTAAAGTATGTTTTTTCAATATAGTTTAATCAGATTATTGACATTTTTTCGGGAGTTTTGCCGTGTTCCGTTCTCTGAGTTTGTTGACGATGGAGAGATTCGTGCCACTTGGCTAGTGTGCTTGCTAAATCGAGAGGGAAAGAGGCCGTTCTAAATCCAAACAACGATTGTTCTTGACAAAGGACCCCTTGTCCAAAATTCTGATGAAAGATCAGCAAAAGTAGGAAACATTTTATGATGCTATTTCATATATCTGTCGTACATGTGAACTAGTCGTCAGCGCCCAGCTTTTGGGTACTCTAGCTATACCGAAGCTGGATGTCGTAATGAAGTTATTTTTAGAATTCTAACACGACGATTTCATTAATAACTAATGGATCTATCATTTCCTATACAACATGTATTTTTTAGTTATGTTTATGAATAGCTATTTGGTCAGAATATGTGTGTCAGAAAAAGTGTCAGAAAAATATCCGGATGTTGTGGGAAATAGTAGCTACGTTAGCACAATGTATAACCACTGATTTCAGCTCTAAATATGCACATTTTCGAACAAAACATAAGTGTATGTATAACCTGATGTTATAGGACTGTCATCTGATGAAGAATATCAAGGTTAGTCAAAAATTATATATTTTTTACTGGTTTGTTACGATCACTAACTTTTGCTGCTGGGAAATGGCTTGTGTTTCTGGCTATTGTGCTAAGCTAATATAACGCTACATTTTTTTTCCGCTGTAAAACACTTAATAAATCGGAAATATTGTCTGGAATCACAAGATGCCTAATATGAAGAAACTAGAGAGTGTTTTCTATCCAATAGTAATAATAATATGCATATTGTACGAGCAAGAATTGAGTACGAGGCCGTTTGAAATGGGCACATTTTATCTGGCTACTCAATACTGCCCCTGCAGCCCAAACAGGTTAACACTGACACATTTGTTGACTTTTGTTCCATGCTGGCTGAAGACCTAGATAGCCAGTATCTAGGTAATACCAGCCACAAATGAAAGGGGAACATTATCAGTATCTTTTCCATAGATTAATAGGGTAAACTTTTAATTATATTTGCTGACACCCTACAGTCAAATGTTGGCAACATTAGATTAGCTATCTAGCTAGATAAACCACCTCCCTCTGCAAACATGCCTTGTACGAAGTTGGTACTTATTTAAATTAGGTAAAATAATATCATGTTACCATTGGTGTTTTAAAATGAGAGTGAAGGTGACGTCGCCTTGTCCACTTAATTGTTTGACATGGGGGAGGCGACCAGTAACTTTATGATCAAACTTTATGTAGAAGCAACAGTCCTTTTTCATGCTTCGATCAGATTTTCTTCAAATATCATCACATTTTTTTTTACTGTGCATGACCTTTAAGGTTTCTGTGACCAACAGATGCATATCTGTATTCCCAGTCATGTGAAATCCAAAGATTAGGATCTGATTTCCTTATATGAACTGTAACTCAGCAAACTCTTTGAAATTATTACGTCTTGTTTTTACATTTTTGTTCAGTGTAGCATCTCTAAAACTAGGAAGTGCATATAGCTTGCACCAATGATGTTACTCATTAACACCTCATACAGGATTTTTTGCCATTACACAAAGAAGTCTGCATCTCCTGACAAGGTTCCTCATGTTGCATTAGGAACATTACAATAACAATACTTTATTTCAGTCATTAACGTTCAAATACATTTTTCCCAGTCGGAGCTCGTTCTTTTCCGAGTTCCGACTGCGTTTTGAATGCGTCCTTAGCACAAGGCAAACTGTTGAAGGAGAATCGGGGAGAAAATGTACACAGTGAACCATGACTAACGATGAGGAAATAATGCACCTGCCTGCTGGCTCTCTTCCCTCAATAGAGGCACTCACTGCCTGCGGTCCACTTAAAAGACACACCCTATCCCCTCAGCCCTCAAATTAAGTGGACACTTCTGATGACGTATCATGACGTCTGACGAGTATGCACTTGCAGGGCAAGGGGCGAGGGAGGAAGGAATTATTTTTTAAATGGACCACTCTTGGCCGGAAATTCGTCACTCCTTCATCTACGTCAATGATTGTGTTTTCAGCCACCAGTGGCTTGTGGGTGCTTTATATGTGCTATATTCAATTACTTATATTAAATATATAATTATTAATATATTCGTACTGTATGATAGCTAGCAAATTAATTAACTAACGTTAGCCTGCCTAGCTGGAACCTCTGAAGAAGGGAAATGTTTTATTTCTACAATTTCCAAAAGATCACCAAAAGATCACCAACCAAACAAAAACATTTTTACTTACACTTGTATGTTGACGTCTCCATTGATGTTGTTTTACATTTTTTGCAGACTTTCTTAGCGGATGTACAATCGTCGCAAATTGAATTGTGTGTGTGTGTGTGTGTGTGTGTGTGTGTGTGTGTGTGTGTGTGTGTGTGTGTGTGTGTGTGTGTGTGTGTGTGTGTGTGTGTGTGTGTGTGTGTGTGTGTGTGTGTGTGTGTGTGTGTGTGTGTGTGTGTGTGTGTTTCTGCAATTGTATGTGAACGAGATTGTGTTGGACATACAGACTGTTTCATGCTCAATAAATAGATAATAGACTTCAAAAGCTAGTCAGTGAAATGCTGTAATCCTTAAACACCATGTTTCCTGTTTATTATAGTACCTTGTAGATGGCTATAATGCAGATAAACAGTAGAGAAACATTATTCTATCAATTTAGGATATGACTTGCAGTCATGTACCTTTCTGTAGACTTGACAATCCCCTCACCCCTCACTTTTTATGGTCATTAGCAGATTATACATGATCCCAATTTTAGCTTCAAGACGCCAACAATTAAAAAAATACGACAGTCAGTGGAAAGTGCTAAAACAGTGACGTCAACTCTCTATTTTTCGGCTATCTTTATGCACGTTCGCACATTGTGGGGAGCAAAGCTCCATTCTCTAACAACAATTACAATAATCCCCAAACCTTTTTTATGAGATTTAGAAACACCTAAAACACATTTGCTACACATTTTTAATATTCAAACAAAACCCTTTATGTAACATCTACACACGTTGTAAATTGCTTAAATGCATAGTTCGAAACAAGATTCATGATAGAAATGAACGGATCATCCAGTGCCGTGGTCTTGTGGGCAACACTCCCAGCATCAAGCAAATAGGCATTGATGGGAATTGAACACATAGTATGTGCTTCCCCATCTGGAGACCAGGTTACATTTCTGGTCTAAATAAAGCAAAAATACTGAAGGTAGAGTGGAATTCCATAAAGTCAATGAGAGGTTTATTAAATCAGGAGTCTCTCTTGTAAATTAACTTGAGTTTGATCTTAATTTTGACTTTGTGCAAAGTAAGACACTCAGACACTTAAAACCATGCGAATCATGATCATATCTCGCAGCATGTTTTATTACAGGTTGCAACTTAGACCCCACCCCTTCCCATCCCCCAACACAAAGACAGAAACACACCATCAACCACTCCACTAAACCAACCATGACTGACTGACTCACTAATTTATTGATGAACAGATAATTGTTGCCTGTTTTTTTATTGAATGCATAGTTTGTTGTTTAAAAAATTAAAAAAATAACCTTTATTGCAGATTTATGTTTAGAATTGTTTATATTCATAGATGTGTTTTTACATGCAGATTGATCTTGTGCGGTACAAAGATAAATAACATACATATTTCTAAACTTCCAAGTAGTTGGATTTATGGCCCCCTTTACTGAGAGGGTTTCTCCAATTTAAATGGTTAATGTAGTTTCCTTTGTCCTAATTCTCCCTAATTTGGCAGTCACTCTAAATGCAGATTGTGGGTGATTAAACCTTCCAATTGTTGGCTGTCCTAACTCTAGATGGATTCCAATACAAATCTATACCATTACACAAGCCAGCATAATGTGACTTCCATAATTGACATGCCTGATGTGGCCTGCAAACCAGTAGTTTTAGACCAATGTGTTAACTGAAAACTAAACTGTTGATGTACATGACCATATGATTTTGTCACAGGACATTACATTTGAATGATTTTATGATCCCTAAACATTTATATTGTTGAAGGCTACAGGATCAATAAGTATTGAATGCAATAATGAGTTCTCTGTCACTAGCAAACACAATCATGGTGATAATTCCTGCATTCACTAAAGGCACCCTGGGATATATGCAGATCGTCGCTTGAATTTGCATAGATCCCTGTGTGCCATTAGAATGAACATTGCTATTAAAACTTCTTGAGGGCAGGGGGCAGCATTTTCACTTTCGGGAAAAATAGCATGCCAAAATTCAACTGCTTGCTACTCATCCCCAGAATATAAGATATGCATATTATTAGTATATTTGGATAGAAAACACTCTGAAGTTTCTAAAACTGTTTGAATCATGTCTGTGAGAATAACAGAACTTATGTAGCAGGCAAAACACTGAGGACAAACCATTCAGAATTTGTATTTTTTTTATGTCAGTGTCTTTTCAATTAGTTTTTTAGAGAGACCAGATTTCTAATGGACTTGCTTGCAGTTCGTACCGCTTCCACTAGATGTCACCAGTCCTTGGAAATCGGTTGAGGTTATTCCTTTGTATAGTGAAGAAGTAGGGCTATCGTAAATGAGGGTCACATGAAGTAAATATTTTGAGAGAGTCACTTTACGAAAAAAGTTGCGTCAGTTTGTTTTCTTTTTGTATTGAACACAGATCATCCCGTCTTCAATTTGATCGATTATTAACGTTTAAAAATACCTAACGTTGTATTACCGAAGTAGTTTGAAATGTTTTGGTAAAGTTTACATGTAACTTTTGATGTATTTTGTAGTGACTTGGCGAAAGTTGGAAGCTGTGTTTTTCTGGATGAAACGGTCCAAATAAATTGACATTTTGGATATATAGACGGAATTAATCGAACAAAAGGACCATTTGTGATGTTTATGGAACATATTGGAGTGCCAACAAAAGAAGCTCGTCAAAGGTAAGGCATGATTTATATTTTATTTCTGCGTTTTGTGTCGTGCTTGCAGTGATGAAATATGCTTCTCTCTTTGTTTACTTTTGTGCTATCATCAGATAATAGCATCTTATGCTTTCGCCGAAAAGCTTTTTTGAAATCTGACATGTTGGCTGGATTCACAACGAGTGTAGCTTTAATTTGGTATCTTACATGTGTGATTTAATGAAAGGTAGATTTTTATATCATGCTATTTGAATATGGCGCGCTGTATTTTCCCTGGCTATTGGCCGGTGGGACGTTTGCGTCCCACCTGCCCCAGAGAAGTTTAACACCCATGACATTGTTTGTCAATGAAAGAGAGTTAGTGATTGCATTCACGTGCATATCCAATAACTAGTGCTAGCTATGTCAAATGTGATGTGTGTTCAATACCAGAAGGTCTGTTTTTGACTGTAAATTTATTAGTACAGACAAATTATCTTTTGAATTTATACACCACCTCAGGCCAATTTAACAAATTAGGTAAGAGAATAGCCAGTTACCATTTGTGTATTAAAATGGCATATAGGATAATGCCAATCTATTCCCTTAATAATCCCTTCAATCTGGTTTTATCCAATTATCATCCAATTTCATAAAAAAACATGATATTGACTCAATTCTAATTCCATTCCAAGGATGTTTTTAATTTCCAATTAAAATTAAATTCCAAATCCACGCCAATGATGGTTCTTCTTCAATTCAAATTCTGACAGTCTAAATTATAATTAAATTCCATTTCAGGGATGATTTTCTTTTACACTTAAATTGAACCCAACCATGAATTGGACACATCCACAGGCTTCCAAGAACCTTTTACGGTACATTTAAGTAATTTAGCAGACGCTCTCATCTAGAGTGTTTTACAGGAGCAATTAGTGTTAAATGCCTTGCTCAAAGTCACGTCAGCAGATTTTTCACCTAGTCTGCTTGGGGAATCAAACCATCAACCTTTTGATTGCTGGCCCAACCCTCTAACCGCTATGCTACGTAAATGCCACATCAAGAACCCCATACTTAACTCAAAGGTTCTTTATCTGGCAAGAGTTCTCCAAGGAACCTTAAAAGCTGAGGAAGAACCACTTAAGAATTATTTTTTGTTGTCCGCACCACCCTCTGTAGCGCCATGTGATTGAGAGCGATGCTATTGCCATACCAAGCAGTGACGCAGCCAGTCAAGATGCTCTTAATGGTACAACTGTAGACCTTTTTGAGGATTTGAGGGCCCATGCTAAAACCTTTTCAACCTCCTGAGGGGGATGAAGCACAGTCGCTCTTTCTTCACGACTGTGCACGTGTGTGTGGACCATTTTAAGCTCTTAGTGATTTGGACACTGAAACACTTGAAGCTCTCAACCCACTCCACTCCAGTCCCATCAATGTGGGGTTGTAGTGGAGTGGTTCACCCCCGTTTCCTGTAGTTCTCGATCAGCTCCTTGGTTTTACTGACGTTGAGGGAGAGATTGTTGTTCCAGTCCCACACTGCCAGATCACTGACCTCCTTCATGTAGGCTGTGTCATTGTCACAGGTGATCAGACCTACCGCCGTTGTGTCGTCACCAAATTTGATGATGGTGAACAGAGAGTACAGGAGGTTCCTAAGCACACATCCCTGTGGGGTTCCCATGTTGAGAGTCAACGTGGCGGAGGTGATTTTCCCTACCGTCTTCACCTGGGGTCGGCCCATCAGGAAGTCCAGGATCAGGTTGCAGAGGGAGGTGTTCAGTCCCAGGGTCCTAAGCTAGGTGACACACTTGGAGGAGACAATGGGGTTGACCGATGAGCTGTAGTCAATGAACAGCATTCTCACATAGGTATTCCTGTTATGTAGGTGGGTGAGGGCGGTGTGGAGTGCAATTGAGATTGATTCGTCTATGGTTCTGTTGGGGTGGTATGCACATTGGAGTGGGTTTAGGGCAGGGATGGGCAACCGGTGGGTCACATGCCGGAACCAATGAAAAATAATAATATATACAGTACCGGTAAAAAGTTGACACACCTACTCATTCAAGTGTTATTCTTTATTTGTACTATTTTCTACATTGTAGAATAATAGTGAAGACATCAAAACTATGAAATAACACATATGGAATCATGTAGGGGTGGGGGTGTATGAATGAGCGTTTGCAGACCAACGAGCCACAGCGGCCCCTCATAATGAGTTCCATTTTTGGAGTTAATATTTAAATCATAATTTTATTACATTTATATTAAAATATGAAACTTTTTTGAGGCACCCAATGCCACGGTTTATCATATTGGGCTACTTCTGTAGGATTCGATGGGGTTGAGTGACGATGGACCGGGCTTAGCTGTCTGTCTGTAGTTCCTGTCTAACTATAATATGTCCTCCTCAATTTCCTGTAAACTCCTGTAAAGCAGAGAGAAAACCCCTGAGATCAAGTCTGTATCGGGAAATGTCCCTACAACATTCACACCTATATATTCAAGGCTTCAGCTTTTATGGCTACCCATGCTTAAGGTTGACTGATTGATATGGTAGTGTAATTTATGAATACAATCTATATTTGGATGATTATGTTGTAATAATCTTGAAAGAAGCCACACAGCTCCATGATATACAACTAATCCCTCCTCCACACACACATGTGTTTTATAGGCATTATGAGCAAGGTCTTAGGGGGCCTGGCCTGCCGTACCTATCCTCCTTGCCGTCCAAATAACATTTTGAAATATTGAGCATTTATTTGAGTTCGATGCAAATCAAACGAAAGACGCATCAATCTCATTTAAAGCATTTGAGTGAGCAAAATAGCACCCCTCTGTCTCAGTATGTGTAGACCATGTACATTTGAAGTCGGAAGTTTACATACAACTTAGCCAAATACATTTAAACTCAGTTTTTCACAATTCCTGACATTTAATCCAAGTAAAAATTACCTGTTTTAGGTCATTTAGGATCACCACTTTATTTTAAGAATGTGAAATGTCAGAATAATAGAAGAGATAATGATTTATTTCAGCTTTTATTTCTTTCATCACATTCCCAGTGGGTCAGAAGTTTACATACACTCAATTAGTATTTGGCAGCATTGTCTTCAAATTGTTTAACTTGGGTCAAACATTTTGGGTAGCCTTCCATAAGCTTCTCACAATATGTTGGGTGACTTTTGGTCCATTCCTCCTGACAGTGCTGGTGTGACAGAGTCAGGTTGGTAGGCCGCCTTGCTCGCACATGCATTTTCGGTTCTGCCCACAAATTTTCTACTGGATTGAGGTCAGGGCTTTGTGATGGCCACTCCAATACCTTGACTGTGTTGTCCTTAAGCCATTTTGCCACAACTTTGGAAGTATGCTTGGGGTCATTGTCCATTTGGAAGACCCATTTGCGACCAAGCTTTAACTTCCTGACTGATGTCTTGAGATGTTGCTTCAATATATGAACATAATTTTCCTGCCTCATGATAACATCTATTTTGTGAGGTGCACCAGTCCCTCCTGCAGCAAAGCAACCCCACAACATGATGCCGCCACCCCCATGCTTCAGGGTTGGGATGGTGTTCTTCAGCTTGCAAGCGTCCCCCTTTTTCCTCCAAACATAATGATGGTCATTATGGCCAAACAGCTCTATTTTTGTTTCATCAGAACAGAGGACATTCCTCCAAAAAGTACAATCTTTGTCCCCATGTGCATTTGCAAACCGTAGTCTGGCTTTTGTATGACGGTTTTAGAGCAGTGGCTTCTTCCTTGCTGAGCGGCCTCTCAGGTTATGTCAACATAGGACTTGTTTGACTGTGGCTATAGATACTTTTGTACCTGTTTCCTCCATCATCTTCACAAGGTCCTTTACTACTGTTCTGGGATTCATTTGCACTTTTCGCACCAAAATATGTGTTATTCATGTCACGTTCCTGACCTGTTTTCTGTTGTTTTGTATGTGTTTAGTTGGTCAGGGCGTGAGTTGGGGTGGGCATTCTATGTGTTGTGTTTCTATGTTGGGTTTAATGTGTTGCCTGATGTGGTTCTCAATTAGAGGCAGGTGTTTGACGTTTCCTCTGATTGAGAACCATATTAAGGTAGGCTGGTTTCACTGTTTGTTTGTGGGTGGTTGTCTTCCGTGTTTGTGTCTGTGCACCAAACGGGACTGATCGTTTGTTACATTTGGTTGTTGTAGTCTGTTCCTGTTCGTGCGTTCTTCGTGTTATATGTAAGTTGTCATAGTTCAGGTCTGTCTACGTTCGTTTTGTTATTTTGTATCATTTCAAGTGTTCTTCGTGTTTCGTCTTTGTTTAATTAACTTCTTATGGCTGCAGCCCGACGCCGGTACACTTATGACAACAGCCAGCTCAAGTGCAGGGCGCAAAATTCGAAATATATATATTTTTTAAATATTTAACTTTCACACATTATACAAGTCCAATACAGCATATGAAAGGTACACATCTTGTGAATCCAGCCAACATGTCCGATTTTTAAAATGTTTTACAGGGAAGACACAATATGTAAATCTATTAGCTAACTACGTTAGCAAAAGACACCACTTTTTTTACTCCAAGAGTTTTTTACTCCATCAGTAGCTATCACAAATTCGACCAAATAAAGATATAAATAGCCACTAACCAAGAAACAACTTTCATCAGATGACAGTCTGATAACATATTTATTGTATAGCATATGTTTTGTTAGAAAAATGTACATATTTCAGGTATAAATCATAGTTTACATTGCAGCTACAGTCAGAAATTGCACCGAAAGCAGCCATAAAACTTACAGACACCAACGTCAAATACCTAATTACTCATCATAAAACATTTCTGAAAAATACATAGTGTACAGCAAATGAAAGACAGGCATCTTGTGAGTCCAGACAATATTTCCGATTTATTAAGTGTTTTACAGCGAAAACAAAATGTAGCGTTATATTAGCTTAGCACAATAGCCAGAAACACTTTGGCGCCGGCGACTACGACAGATATATGAAATAACATCATAAAATGTTTCTTACTTTTGCTGATCTTCCATCAGAATGTTTGACAAGGTGTCCTTTGTCCAGAACAGTCGCTGTTTGGATTCAGAACGGCAACTTTCCCTCTTCATTTAGCAAGCGCGCTAGTCTAGTGGCACAAAACCCTCCATGTCAACAAACGGAAGAGAACGGAACACGGCAAAACTCCCGAAAAAATTTCAATAATCTGATGAAACCATATTGAAAAAACATACTTTACGATGATATGGTGACATGTATCAAATAAAATCAAAGCCGGAGATTGTAGTCGCCTATAACGGCAGCTAAACAAAAGGCAATCCGACTGTCCAGCTCGCGCTCTTCAGAGTACCGAAAATGGTGGACACGTCATTCCAAGATGATGTGTTCCATCTCAGACCAAGATAATCAACTCATTTCTTCTCTCACAGCCTCTTGACACCCAGAGGAAGGTGTATGACGTGCATGTATACTAATAAGTCTTGTGCCCATTTATAGGCAGGAAGAAGAACAGAGCATCGATTTCAGACTTTCCACTTCCTGGTCAGGAAATGTGCTGCAGAATGAGTTCTGTTTCACTCAGAGAAATAATTCAAACGGTTTTAGAAACTAGAGAGTGTTTTCTATCCAATAGTAATAATAATATGCATATTGTACGATCAAGAATTGAGTACGAGGCCGTTTGAAATGGGCACATTTTATCTGGCTACTCAATACTGCCCCTTGCAGCCCAAACAGGTTAAAGTCATTATGTATTCATCCCCTGCTGCACCTTGGTCCACTCATTCACCACAAGTCGAGCGTTACAGAACCACCCACCAACGAAGGATCAAGCAGCGGGTTAACTTCTACCGCCTCAGAAACCCGGATCCGGGAGCACCCCCCACCACCCCCACCAGTAAAAAAGCTGACCAGCATAGCTAGCATAGCGTCACAAGTAAATACTAGCATCTAAATATCATTCAATCACAAGTCCAGGACACCAGATGAAAGACCCACTTCTTGTGAATCCAGCAATCATTTCTGATTTTTAAAATGTTTTACAGGGAAGACACAATATGTAAATCTATTAGCTAACCACGTTAGCAAAAGACACCATTTTTCTTGTCCACCATTTTTTCTCTCCACTAGTAGCTATCACCAATTCGACTAAATAAAGATATTGATAGCCACTAACCAAGAAAAAAACTCATCAGATGACAGTCTGATAACATATTTATTGTATAGCATAGGTTTTGTTAGAAAAATGTGCATATTTCAGGTAGAAATCATAGTTTACAATTGCACCCACCATCACAACTCGACTAGAATAAATACAGAGAGCAACGTGTATTACCTAATTACTTATCATAAAACATTTCGTAAAAATACACAGTGTACAGTAATTGAAAGACACAGATCCTGTGAATCCAGACAATGTTTCAGATTTTCTAAGTGTCTTACAGCGAAAACACAATAAATCGTTATATTAGCATACCACATGTGCAAACATTACCCCAGCATTGATTCAAGGCAAAAAGAGCGATAGCATTATCACCACCAAAATATATACATTTTTTCACTAACCTTCTCAGAATTCTTCAGATGACACTCCTGTAACATCATATTACAACATACATATAGAGTTTGTTCGAAAATGTGCATATTTAGCCACAAAAAAACGTGGTTATACAATGAGAATAGTAGCCAAACTGGCCAGAAAATGTCGGGCGCCATCTTGGACAGTGATCTAGTCTAATGAATAAATAATCATAAACAGTCCGGTACCACCAGTTCTGGCATCATGTACCTGGCCTATAGTGCGCTTTGAGAAACCAGTGTGCCCTGTTCCTGCTCCACGCACTAGCCCTGTGGTGTGTGTCTCCAGCCCATTACCACCAGTGCCGACACCTCGCACCAGGCCTACAGTGCGCCTCAGCCGGCCAGAGTCTGCCGTCTGCCCAACGGCGCCTGAACTGCCCGTCTGCCCAACGGCGCCTGAACTGCCCGTCTGCCCAACGGCGCCTGAAATTGCCCGTCTGCCCAACGGCGCTTGAACTGCCCGTCTGCCCAACGGCGCTTGAACTGCCCGTCTGCCCAACGGCGCCTGAACTGCCCGTCTGCCCAACGCCGTCTGAACTGTCCGTCTGCCAAGCGCCGCATGAACTGCCTGTCTGTACTGAGCCCGCAAAGCCGCCCGTCTGTACTGAGCCCTCAAAGCCTTCCGTCTGTACTGAGCCCTCAAAGCCGCCCGTCTGTCATGAGCCGCTAGAGCCGTCCGCCAGACAGGAGCCGCCAGAGCCTTCCGCCAGACAGACAGGAGCAGCCAGAGCCTTCCGCCAGACAGACAGGAGCAGCCAGAGCCGTCCGCCAGTCAGGAGCAGCCAGAGCCGTCCGCCAGACAGGAGCAGCCAGAGCCGCCGGCCAGACAGGAGCAGCCAGAGCCGCTGGCCAGCCATGAGCAGCCAGAGCCGCCGGCCAGCCATGAGCAGCCAGAGCCGCCGGCCAGCCATGAGCAGCCAGAGCCGCCGGCCTGCCATGAGCCGCCAGAGCCGCCGGCCAGCCATGAGCCGCCAGAGCCGCCGGCCAGCCATGAGCCGCCAGAGCCGCCGGCCAGCCATGAGCCGCCAGAGCCGCCGGCCAGCCATGAGCCGCCAGAGCCGCCGGCCAGCCATGAGCCGCCAGAGCCGCCGGCCAGCCATGAGCCGCCAGCCAGCCATGAGCCGCCAGAGCCGCCAGCCAGCCAGGATCCGCCAGAGCCGCCAGCCAGCCAGGATCCGCCAGAGCCGCCAACCAGCCAGAATCTGCCAGAGCCGCCAGCCAGCCAGGATCCGCCAGAGCCGCCAGCCAGCCAGGATCCACCAGAGCCGCCAGCCAGTTATGAGCCGCCAGCCAGTTATGAGCCGCCAGCCAGTTATGAGCCGCCAGCCAGTCATGAGCCGCCAGCCAGTCATGAGCCGCCAGCTTGTCATGAGCCGCCAGCTTGTCATGAGCCGCCTTCCAGTCATGAGCCGCCCTCCATTCATGAGCCGCCCTCCAGTCATGAGCCGCCCTCCAGCCATGAGCCGCCAGAGCCGCCGGCCAGCCATGAGCCGCCAGAGCCGCCGGCCAGCCATGAGCCGCCAGAGCCGCCGGCCAGCCATGAGCCGCCAGAGCCGCCGGCAAGCCATGAGCCGCCAGAGCCGCCAGCCAGCCATGAGCCGCCAGCCAGCCATGAGCCGCCAGAGCCGCCAGCCAGCCAGGATCCGCCAGAGCCGCCAGCCAGCCAGGATCCGCCAGAGCCGCCAACCAGCCAGGATCCGCCAGAGCCGCCAGCCAGCCAGGATCCGCCAGAGCCGCCAGCCAGCCAGGATCCACCAGAGCCGCCAGCCAGTTATGAGCCGCCAGCCAGTTATGAGCCGCCAGCCAGTTATGAGCCGCCAGCCAGTCATGAGCCGCCAGCCAGTCATGAGCCGCCAGCTTGTCATGAGCCGCCTTCCAGTCATGAGCCGCCCTCCATTCATGAGCCGCCCTCCAGTCATGAGCCGCCCTCCAGTCATGAGCCGCCCTCCAGTCATGAGCCGCCCTCCAGTCATGAGCCGCCCTCCAGTCATGAGCCGCCCTCCAGTCATGAGCTGCACTCCAGTCCGGAGCTGCCACCCAGCCTGGAGCTGCCCCTCAGCCCGTAGCTGCCAGTAGTCCAGAGTTGCCTCTGGACTACTAAGATCCCACAAACACAACTGAGGAAATGGCTACCTAAATTTGATCCCCAAACAGAGACAACGATAAACAGCTGTCTCTGATTGAGAACCATATCAGGCCAACATAGACATACAAAAAACCTAGATGACCCACCCTTGTCACTATCATGCCCCAACCAACACAGAGAATAAACAGCTTACTATGGTCAGGGCGTGACAATGGGTGCAAGTTAACGCTATGCTAACATCAGTGCAGTAGTTGGTCATATGAAAATACACCACTGCACTGGTATAACATGAATCTTACAAAGTACATTATGCATAATGACAGTCTCACTTCCATTGTTTATATTTGTATCCATGTTGGTTAGGTTCGATTAAAATTTGCTTTCGTTGACGTTGATACCTTCGACGTTTACTTCAACTTCGGTGACCTTGAAGGAGACAGGACGGGTTCGGGTTAAATGTTTTTTGACTCCGCCCGCTTTGAGCCCGGCCCGACTTTTGACTCCTCCCACATTGAGCCCGGCTCCGATCTGCACACTGCAGTCAGGGGCTTCTCAGTAAAAGAGGTATCCACTTTGTCAATAACTGACAGAAATGTTCTGTATGCAGACCATGGGTCTTCATTGCTTAACAGATCAGACCAGTCAATTTTGACTTATAGCTGCTCACTTTTCGCAATTTTTTTTTATCATGCTGTTGCACATTAATAGGGTTTTTCAATCTCTTTTTAGTGAGCTTTCTAACCACCAATGTCACATTGTGGTCAGATATGCCAGTTAGTAAGTTAGTGGACTAACAGGTCTGTTGGTAAACACCAGATCAATTTGAGTCTGTGTTGACTGTGTTACTCTGGTTGGACCTTGTATTATTTGAGTCACCTGGTTCGTTTTGTTATTGGTTTGGTACAAGACAAAAAAGCTACTCGGCGCATGTGCTACAGTGTGGGAAGCATGCTTCAATTACCAGTGGAGAAATAAAAATGGTAACTATTTTTAATCGTGCCCTTCAACACGCAATTGCATTTAGAATTTATTGTGCAATGATTGGACTTATAAAAGCACGTTTCACTCCAGCAGCAACAAAATAGCTGTTTGAGGAGTTGTCTGACAGATTTTCTGCTCAAGGTTCTGTATCTGTATGCTGTGCACACACTCCAATTTAATTCCACTAAATTATGCAAATGTACATTTAGACCGATAAGCATGACCGGTCAAATGTATTTCCATCCACTGGAATTTCCATCAATGAACAGGCTTTTTTTCAATGGGATTTATTTTGTATATTTGGCTGGGGCCAATTTTATTTGTCAGCTTTTCAATATTTTTATTGTTCAAAAGCCAGCTATTACTGGCTAACGGAAATCCTGACACACATAGTGCATACACCATAGGCATACATCATTTACACATCCACACACACAGAGAGTTCAGCTCAGACAGATCCATCTCAGAGAGGCCCAGCTCATGAGCTCCATCAGCAGCATTATTCTGGAATGGAAAATGTGTTTATGCAACAAATGTTAATGGATCGCATTAACTCGTTCTCTAATCAAACCGAATCGTTTCAAACTAAAACGTATCGTTCCTGTATTGTATCGGAACCCATGTTTCTAGATACGTGTCAAATCACCTTGAAAGGGAAAGATGCACATCCCTAGTACTTTTCTATTTCCAGAACTACCCAAGGGTGAAAAATCCCCTCATTCATTCCTGCGGGAAAGCTAGAGAGTGGATCACTTGTAATTTAATATGTATTCACAAAATTGTGATTGCGCTACCTACCGTGTGTATTTTTTTAAAGTAAGTGGGGGAGTGGGGGTTGGATAAAGGTAAAACCATACCTACTTACTGCATTCAGAATGTTAACAGGCCATAAAAATATCTGATGGCAGCCATTTGCTTGCTGTATACCGTATACAGTAATCTATGCATATTTCGTAAGTCTTAAAATGGGAATCACATCCTGTATGCATTAACATTTGAATCCCTCTGTCGAGTCAGCGCATGCTTTTCCTTCACTCTGCTGCACTGCTGGTTACATGGGCCCTCTCCCCGTATAAAGACATTTTTCCCACTTTTCTAAACCTCGTAAATCTCCATTTTAGCGATGCCATAGAGGAGCAATACTGAAAAGAGAGGATTGGGAAAGAGTCAGTGCTTATACACAATAGTTGGATGATAAATAGTTGAGGAACACAGGGCTAAGTGTTTTGTGTTCTCTGTGTGCTCTCATAAATTGTCCTAAACCCCCCAACAACAAAAGAACCTGTATTCAAAAACGGGTCAGGTTTAATCGTGTATTCACATTGATTAGTAACAGCCTGCGTCGTGACAGTGCTCTCTGTTATATCATCAATCTAAAGCGGTAAACATGTTTGCCTGATTTGACATTACCAAACAAATTGGGTGGAGTAAGTAACAGTCGCCTTGTAACAGAGTGTTGAGATCTCCTCTGAAGTAATGGATAACTTCAAAGGGTGAAACTGTTGTCAAATGTATAAAGCGCTTTCCTCTACTATTTTCCCATATCCACAGAGTAAATGAAAGCCGCTCTATGAGTTCAAATTGAAGTTCAGTCATCCATTAAAATGTTTCCTCTCTCTCTCTCTCTCTCTCTGCCTCTGCCCCCTCTCTCTCCCCCACCCCTCTTGCTCTCGCTGGGTGAAGCCAGAACGCAAAGTAGCAAATTGGAAGAACAAAGTTGAATGACAATGAGAGAAAGATAAGAAAAATTATGACAAAGAAGAAAAAAAAGACATTGGGGTTACAGAGAAGTAATTAAGTTTGGAAAACACTGCTCTCTTCTGTCACTGTCTCCATCTGGTGGCCCTCTAAGTCAAACCCCAGAGAGATAGGAGAGAGAGACCCAACCAAATCAATTAGACCCAAACAAACCACGAGAAAAAATATAATTACTTGACACATTGGAAAGAATTTACAAAAAAACTGAGCAAACTAGAATGCTATTTGGCCCTAAACAGAGAGTCCACAGTGGCAGAATACCTGACCACTGCGACGGACCCGAACTTAAAGAAAGCTTTGACTATGTACAGACTCAGTGAGCATAGCCTTGCTATTGAGAAAGGCTGCCAGGCTTTCAAGAGAAGACTTTGTGCACACTGCCCACAAAATAAAACGGAAACTGAGCTGCACTTCCTAACCTCCTGACAAATATATGACCATATTAGAGATATACATTTCCCCCAGATTACACAGACCCACAAGAATTTATAAGCATATCCAATTTGTATGAACTCCCATATCTATTGGTTGAAATACCACAGTGTGCAATCACAGCAGCAAGATTTGTGACCTGTTGCCATAAGAAATGTGCAACCAGTGAAGAACAAACACCATTGTAAATACTTCCAATATTTATGTTTATTAATTTTCCCTTTTGTACTTTAACTATTTGCACATCGTTACAACACCGTATATAGACATAATATGACATTTGAAATGTCTTATTGTCTTAACACCATTGTAAATACAACATATACATACATGTATACATACATACACACATACGTATACATTCATATATCGATACAGTTGAAGTCAGAAGTTTACATATACTTAGGTTGGAGTCATTAAAACTTGTTTATCAACCACTCCACAAATTTTGTATTAACTAACTATAGTTTTCGCAAGTCGGTTAGGACATCTACTTTGTGTATGACACAAGTAATGTTTCCAACAATTGTTTACAGACAGATTATTTCACTTGTAATTCACTGTATCACAATTCCAGTGGGTCAGAAGTTTACATACACTAAGTAGTGCCTTTAAACAGCTTGGAAAATTCCAGGAAATTATGTCATGGCTTTAAAAGCTTCTGATAGGATAATTCAAATCAAATCAAAGTGTATTTGTCACGTGCGCCGAATACAACAGGTGTAGACCTTACAGTGAAATGCTTACTTACAGGCACTAATTGTCATAATTTGAGTCAATTGGAGGTGTACCTGTGGATTTATTTCAAGGACTACCTTCAGACTCAGAAATAAAAATGTAGACCTTAACAAGTAAGGTTCATCCTTGGGAGCAATTTCCAAACGTCTGAAGGTACCATGTTCATCTATACAAACAAATGTACGCAAGTATAAACACCATGGGACCACACAGCCATCATATCGCTCATAAAGGAGATGCGTTCTGTCTCCTAGAGATGAACGTACTTTGGTGTGAAATGTGCAATTCAATCCCAGAACAACAGTAAAGGACCTTGTGAAGATGCTGGAGGAAACCGGTACAAAAGTATCTATACCCTCAGTAAAACGAGTCCTTTATCGACATAATCTGAAAGGCTGCTCAGCAAGGAAGAAGCCAGTGCTCCAAAACCATCATAAAAAAGCCAGACT
Organism: Salvelinus fontinalis; assembly: GCF_029448725.1. Classification (NCBI taxonomy): domain Eukaryota; kingdom Metazoa; phylum Chordata; class Actinopteri; order Salmoniformes; family Salmonidae; genus Salvelinus; species Salvelinus fontinalis. The sequence continues at coordinate 940,505 of NC_074674.1, forward strand.
ACGGTGTACAACTGCATATGAGGACAAAGATCACACTTTTTGTAGAAATGTCCTCTGGTCTGATGAAACAAAAATAGAACTGTTTGGCCATAATGACCATCGTTATGTTTGGAGGAAAAAGGGGGAGGCTTGCAAGCCGAAGAACACCATCCCAACCGTGAAGCACGGGGATGGCAACATCATGTTGTGGGGTGCTTTGCTGCAGGAGGGTCTGGTGCACCTTACAAAATAGATGGCATCATGAGGTAGAAAAATTATGTGGATATATTGAAGCAACATCTCAAGACATCAGTCAGGAAGTTAAAGCTTGGTCGCAAATGGGTCTTCCAAATGGACAATGACCTCAAACGTACTTCCAAAGATGTGGCAAAATGGCTTAAGGACAACAAAGTCAAGGTATTGGAGTAGTCATCAGAAAGCCCTGACCTCAATCCCATAGAAAATTTGTGGATAGAACTGAAAAAGTGTGTGCGGGCAAAGAGGTCTACAAACCTGATTCAGTTACACCAGCTCTGTCAGGAAGAATGGGCCAAAATTCACCCAATTTATTGTGGGAAGCTTGTGGAAGGCTAAGCATTTGACCCAATTTAAACAATTTAAAGGCAATTCCAAGAAATACTAATTGAGTGTATGTAAACTTCTGACCCATTGGGAATGTGATAAAATAAATAAAAGTTGCAATAAATCATTCTCTACTATTATTCTGACATTTCACATTCTTAAAATAAAGTGACCTGACCTAAGACAAGGTTTTTTACTAGGATTAAATGTCAGGAATTGTGAAAACCTGAGTTTAAATGTATTTGGCTAAGGTATATGTAAACTTCTGACTTCAACTGTATATACACATACATAAATACACACACATATATATATATATATATATATATATTTACACCTACAGTATGTATATATATATACATACACATATACTGTATATATACATACATATTCACACATATATATATATACATTCACACATACATATATATACATACACACACACACATACATACACATGTATATATACACATATACAAACACACACACACACACACACACATATATACATATATATGCATGTACTTGAACTATTTGCACATCATTACAACACCTTTCATAGACCTAATTTGACATTTGAATTGTATTTAGTATTTATCCTTTTGGAACTTTTGTGAGTGTAATTTTTCTGTTAATTTTGTGATGTTTATTTCACTTTTGTTTATAATCTATTTCACTTGCTTTGACAATGTAAACA